>NW_024868170.1:130281-158970 GCF_013358625.1 Macadamia integrifolia
TTTATTGCAATTTAAGGGTGCTCCAGTGCGACTACTAAGGCTGTGTTTGGTTCATTCAAAAAAACGTTTCTGATGTTTTTCCGTTTTATGGGAATAAAAAAACGAATAAAGCATTTGGTGTTTTTTGATTTTTTTTTGGAACGAATAGGGGAAAAAAAAACCCTAGAAACGCAAAATGATGGAACAACCAAACCTTGCTCCGTCATTTTGGTTTTGTTTCAAACACATAAGAAGTGAACAACTAGGGTAATCTTTCCTGAAACAGGTTCATCAACAACATATATATATATATATATTTTTTTTTTTTTTCAAATGGCATTTTGACACATAAACTGAAAATTCTATTTTTGACACAAAACGTCGTTTCTGAAACTGAATGACTATCAAATGCAGTCTAAATTCGATTTGGAACACAGTCTTTACGTGTGAGCTTTGTGCACTGAGTACACAATCTAAGAAAAGAGAGAGGCTGTTGATTTTGTTGCGGAGCTCTCTCCATGTTCATTGAAAATCACCGGAAAAAATTAAAAGTTACATACCTTGCAGATGGATAGGAAATAGGCATCACTAGTTCTGTTTCCCATGCCTACATCAGGCAAATTGTTGCCAAATTGATGCAAAATTGCTGATTTCTTGTGTTTCCCAACAAGAACTCCTGGTTTTTTGAAAAAGCCTGTGGCCCTCCCGGATTTTGAAACTTGGAGCTCTGTTCCAAGGACCTTATCAGCCCCCAAGTAGTTCTTCACAAAGGGTTCTACCATAATCCTGGGAGTTGCAGTCACAATGTAGCGCTTGCCAAAAGAATTAAACACTCGCCAACCCTCCGGGTGCACATCATCGGCATAAAATCTAGGCAACACAGAAGTGGACACAATCTCAATGTCTCTTATCTTCAATCCAGCAAAAGTGATGAAGGCGAAGATTTGGATAGCTAATGACTCTGAAAGGAACAAGTAGATGAAGTATACAATAGGGACTGAGGCCAAAAGGATTAGTCCTCTTAGAAGGCTACCAGCTTCTATGGCAACAAGCATGTAGTAAGGGAAAGCACTAGATACTAAAAGGGTACCAATGAGATCTGCAGCCACGGTCTGGTCTGATCGGCCTTCTGAGCTACATTTTGAAATTGGTTCAAAAGGATGATGATTACCCATGAATCTGAAAGAAGAGAAGAGAGAGGGATTCCAAAAAGATAGGAAGATGATGGAGGAGGTATGGTGGTGTTGCTAAGATCTTGGGTTTGGCTTTTAAAGGATTACATGAGATGCCACGGATTGGCTCATTAATGAGGTAAGTTAGAACTACTTTTTTATTTTTGGGTAAGGATGTAGTTGGAACTAGGTGTGTCAATTCCAGGTCCACATCGGTAGCCCGATCGAGCTTGACAGTTTATGGCCTAATTTAGATCAGTCCGATTAATAAACGTGTCGGGCTGCCATCTAGCCTGACTGGCGTTCGACCAGCCATACACATTCATAAGCCCGACTTGAACCGACTCCTTTAGGCCTGACCTAGCCCGATCCCTTTAATTTAGTGCTAAGCTATTGGGATATGTACAATTGAGATGTTGGTGGTTGTTATTTGAAATTCATCCTTTTTAGGCATAGTTTAATTTATTCGAACTTGTTAAATTTGGGTTGTGTAGATATAGTTTAATTGATTTGAGTTCTGTGGGTTAAAGAACAAGTGCCTTAGTATCTTAGCAGCTATGCTCATCTTTGGCTTAATCCATTTAAACTATGTGGTCTTTCTTTGCTATGTCCATTTATGCCTCATTTTATTGTTTTTCTTCTTCAAGTCTATCTAAGAGACCAATTTTAAAGAGGGCTCGTCTAAAGTTAAATATGTTTGTAGCCTGGTTAAGGCCTATTTATGGCAGCCCAATTAGAGCTCGAGATCGACTGACCTGATTACAATCGTACCATGCCCGCCCTAGCTAAGCCCGTTTAGCTAAATGGGCATTCATGATGCAGCCCTAGAGATTGGCCTAGCTCAGCTTAGTCCAACTGAGACCGGCTTGACCCGACCGCTTGACACCCCTTGCTGGAACCATATTTCTAACTTCTACAAATTGGGCTAAATGTACTAGTTTTGCATGTCTCTAATCTCTATACCTGGTGCATACCGTTTTGGTGGAATGTAATGGACTAGGAGTGAAAAAGTCAAAATATTCATTTTTTCTTTTTTTAAAGAAAACAAGGGTATTTCTGTTCTATAGGACCGATTCGATATTGATCCATTTTGATACCATATCAGTTTTTTTACTAATACCCGTTTTGAAACCATGCACTAAAACCATAGTTTGAACTAACAGGAAAGTGATAGGATTTCTAGAGGATTCATTTATAGCCTATTTAGTATTTACTGGATGAAGATGAGTATTTATGGAAGTATAAGGGGCTGGTGTTGGCTTCTGATACATACGTCTGGGTGAATGCATGTGCAGAGACATGTTTGGCCTTTTTTTTTTTTTTCCACACTGCATCTTTCTAATTTAAGGTTTTGGAAATCCCTTTAAAACCGTTACAAAGGAGTGGTTCTATTTCGAGAATTGATCATTTGTACTTAGATTCACTTGGATGTACATACGAGGATCTAACATTTGTCACATTTCCTACCACTAATAAGGTAAAGAGGGGTACATAGGAAAGGAAATGGAACAAGTGTGGATCCTCACATGTGCGTTTAGATGAACGTATGTGCAGAGGGTTCAATCACTTCTACCACGCTTTCAATTAACAATTATCTTTCTCTCTTCTACCACGCTTTCAATTAACAATTATTTTTCTTTGTTTGGCATGCAAACACATCTATAATTTAGCACAATTTGGTTGCATCATTTAATGCTTCGAAAAATTGGGTGAAAATCTTAAAAAAAAAAAAAAAAAAAAAGGATAGAAATTAGAAAATGAAGATTGAATGCCCCACAACCATAAATGGTCGTATATTGGTGTACGATTGTGATATGAAACTAAATTTGATTGATAACATATTCTCAAAAATAAGAGCTCGAGTAGGTAAGTTGTTACATGAATTAGTCTTGCATGCTTGTACCTAGAAGAGGTATGAGACGTGCTATGTTGTAGTCATATTAGATAATGTGTAGTTATCTTTGTAGTTTAAGTAGTTAATTTCTCTTATCATGTTGTAGTGGAGTATATTGATACACAGTAGTTACACCTGCTATGTAATATCTATTTAAATGCATTTAATGAGAAGATAAGATTGCGGATACAACCAAATAGGAAAATATTCTTTGAATAGCACATCCTAGGAGACCATCTTTATATGGTCATTCAGTAGTGAAGTATGGAAGGGTGATTCAACAACTCTAATCATTAATTAAATAGGATTTAGCTTCAATTGATCATATGATAAAATTTTGGGAAAAGGCTATGTATGCCACTGGTATAATCAGATCTATGTCTATCTCTCTTCTCCTGCGATTCCCTTAGAAAAGTGCCCTATGCCCTATGCCCTTATCATTCAAGCTCCTATTGATTGAAATGCTTACTTCAAGAAAACTGACAGCATACCTAACCTCTTCCCTAAAATTTCATATTTAAACTCAATTATTTATTCTGTCACATATTGGCATATGTGACGGAACTTCACAGGTGGCTATGAGACCACAAAATTTCTTGTCCATAAAATTTGGGTCTACCCGATCTCATGACAAGGCAAACATTAAGGCCATGCAAAGAGGCATCATCGAGTGAGCTTTCTAAGAAAGAACTTCCCTTAGTGTAGCATAATTTCCTAGTGCAACACATGCCTCATTACACGGAAATAGATAATGCGGGCCAGGATCCAAGTTATCCTGGATCGACCATATAATTGAATTTGCTTTCAGTTTAACTCAACATATGAGTCACCTTGTATGGGATTTCTCTCCTATTAATCTCAGCCATTAGATTGTCTTACCTATTGACTTTTTAAGAGATTTTTGTGGCGTAGATTCAATAGATCCTTTAGAAAAGTAAATTAAGGAAATTTGTTTGGAGGGAAAGAAATGTAAGCTTTAATATTGTGTATGTAGGAACCTGGAAGTGTTTGGATGAAACGAAAAGTAGTCATAATTTTTTTTTTTTTTGGTGAAGACAGCCATAATGTTGTTGTATGAGGCACCTGCATGTGTGTTCGACATTTGTGATCTCTTTCATTTACTTTTTCTTAGTAGTAGGAATACTAATTAGGACCAATGGGGTTGGTAGTCTAGTGGTGAAAATGCCCTCAATCCATCACCGCTCGAGTCGGCTGGTTGTGCGTTCGAGTCTTGGCATGCCTACTATCGCCTATTGGTCATGTGGAAGCGCTGCTTGTCGTATGGGGGCTTGTCCTGGGGCTATGATCACTACCATGGAACACCCTTTTTTATTTACCAAAAAAAAAAAAAAAAAAAGGAATACTAATTGGATATAGTTTTTGTTATTTTCTAGTTATCATTGTTGGTAACCTTAGGCACATGACAGTTATAACATGGTTAGTTTGGGTGACGTGGCCGAACGTAGTGAAATGGTAGCGTACGATCTCTCCAATGAGATGACAGTGTTATATGAAGTGTTTGGAGTGCGTTCGGTCATCCATGATAAGCGGTATGGAATTTCAAGTCAAAATTAATAAAAAATTGACTAATTTATGTTAAGGGCATGTTTTTTGAAGACGGATCCTCATGTAACAATATGAGCATAATTTATTCTTTCCAAGGCACTTGATTTCGTCCCGTTTTGATACTGTATGAAGAAGTTATGACATCCACAAAGTTCAGGGGTAATTTCTTTTTGTATGGTTGAGTCTGATGATCAGGTCTTCTAGAAAGTCGTAGAGCTTCAAGTCATGGTCTATACTCTTTTCATTTTGACTCGCTTCGAAATGGTATGAAAAAGTTATGACCATTTTCTCGAAATCAATCCGGAAATTCCAATCTGGAATTAGCCAAAAGCTCTCGTTGTAGGCGGGGAGTCTCAACATATGTTACTTTTTTAGGGGTTTTATGTAATTTTTGAGAATTTGTCAAGTGGGGTGTTTTTAGAACAAAATTTCAAAGATGGGGGGGTTGGCTGAAATTGAAAGAGAATAAGGGATACTTAATGGACGACTATGGCTGAGCCATGTGGCCTTGGTGCCCATCCAAAGGAGAGCACGTTTTTGTGCTAATAAGGACGTGGAATGTTCCATCGAAAGCTCTTCTATTGCATGGAGTCTGCTATACTGCATCTCACCGGATCAAGGTGGCTTGTGTGCATGACACGCACTTGTTTGATCTCTTAAAAAGCTGATCTAAGGGCTACGACAAAATTCATTTTTATATAGAAGATCCAATGGTCCTCCTTTAAAGCCGCTGCATTAGGCTATCATGAGTCAGCAGAGGACAAGACGGCTGACGTCAGCGACTGCACGACGCTAGCCCAGATGAGCATCCTACGCCTCTAATTAAATGCCGTTATTATAATCCAACGCTAGAATTTATGGTACCTTTTTGAACTCAGATCTACGACTGAGATTGAAGTGTTGTACCTTGCGCCACCAGCATATCCACGCCATCTCGAAAAGATTCTATTTATTTATTTCTGGTTGGTCCAACTTCAAAGAGTTATAACTTTCTAATCACAGGACCAAATCGGTCCATTCAAATTGTAAATTTCTCAGAATTTCGTCCTCTACCTAATGGAAGGCTAAAATGAGTTTTTGTGAGAAAAAGCCCACAATTTTGAAGAAGAAAACTTCCCTCTCTTTGGTTGATCCTTGGATGTGTTTTATTGCTTTATGTGAATGGTTTTACTCTATTAAAGTAAGGTAGAGAAGGTTGTGGGGTTGTATTCATGATACATTGATTCTAAACCAAGGAGAGAAGTGGAAAGAAGAGAAAATAGAGTTTTTTTTTTTTGATGAACATAAAGAACTAGGATAAGTTAAGGAGTAAGAACATGGTCTTGGTGCCTATTAGGATTACATGCCATATAATATATAAATTGCATAAGGGGATAGTCTTCAATACTTTTAGATGGAAGGAGATTGTTTGTGAGAGTGAAGAAATTTCTTGGAATTAAGCAAAATGTAGGAGAGGCCAGGCTTCATTGGAAGGGAATGGAAGAAGGTTAGTTAGCTTCTTGTTGGTGTGCCATACTTCATGGATCTCTCATCCTTTGGTAGACGTCCTCAATCCTGCCATAATTCCTTCTGCTTCCACTGCTTCATCTTGAGTAGTTGTAGTAGTATCTGAGCTGATGATCCTAAGTTGACCTTGTAATATAATTCCGAAAGCCCATCCTAAAGCTGAGGTTAACCTATTAGTTGCTCCAGCAGAAACCAAAACAGGATAGTTCAAAAAAGGAATGGGAAAGTTTTTGTTCAATGGTGCCGGATCATCTGTAGCAAATAATTCATTAATATATCTCGGTATTATATTCAAATAAAAAATCCACATATTTATTTTATGTAAAACATTCATTGGATTAGGCCTACCTTTGGAAGCAATAATTTCATTTCGATGTTGCCAAATGAAATAAATTATGATAGCAAAAACATTGAAAACCCACCTGAGATCTTATTTAGGGACATTTCTTTGATGAAACATGTACTTTACCGTCTCCATCAATGAGTTTGCATTGATGTTCTGGAGCCTTAATCCAAGTTGTCCTGCTGCCCAGATGTGTTGTGAAAACTCACAATTGATGAATAGATGCATAGAAGATTCAGTATCTTTGTTACAAAGGATACAAGAAGTATCAATGGGTAGTCATTGTCCTACTATTTCTCTTGTGGGGATTCTATTTTGTAATGTCTTTAGGGTGTATGTTTAGTTTCCATAGAAACTTCCACCACCTGCATGAAAAGCTTCTCATGCTTACCTATAGGCCTTGGTTTTTTTGTATGAAAATTGCACCTGCTTTTGTATTGAATGATCCATCAGTTGTTAGCGAACATACCCAGTGATCATTTTGAGGTGAATGTTGAATTTGGGTAATTGTTGAAATCAGATGTGGGGGAATTTGGTCTTTCAGTTCCTCCACTTTCCAGGAAAGGTTGTCAATAAAAGTATTGACCCTAACAGAATCGGTTATGGGGTGTAAAATTGCTTGTGAGCAACCTGATCCTGGTAATTCCAAACCTACCCATGGATCATACTAGAAAAAAATGTTGGTTCCATTTCCAATTTTAGATATAATGCATTGTTTGAGGGTGAGTAACATGGAGACTATACTATTCCACATCCATGATCCACGTCATTTGAGGACCTTTGGATCAAACATGGATCTGTTGTAGCAGTATTTCGCCCTCAACACTTTTGCCCAAATACTCTCTTTGTCAGTGACAAAGCACCAGGCCAGTTTAAGCAAGAGTGCTTTGTTCTGGGTGTTAGCATCTCTTAGCTCGAGACCACCAAGGGTAGTGGATTGACAAATCTTGTTCCACGCAATGAGGCGCATTCCTCTACTTTTCTCGGGATTTCCACCATGCCAAAATCTTGAGCAGATAGAGTTGATGTTTTTGCAGGTTTTCAGTGGAAACCTAAAGCACGATATAAGGTAGGATGGAATCGAGTATAGAGTGGATTGGGTGAGGATTTTGCGTCCCATGTATGAGAGTAGCTTGGATTTCCAGACAGATAGTCTGTTATTAACCCGGTTAACGATACCCTGAAGGCAGGCTGTCTTGGATCTGGGATGGAGCAGGTCAGTGCCAAGGTAGGTAGAATTTCTAGATTCTTCTCTTATGCCAATGATGGTGCTGAGCCTGATTCTTTCATAGTTTGGTACATTTCGGCTGAAGAAAATACCACTTTTTTTAAAGTTAATTTGTTGTCAGGTAAGGTCAGAGAATAGTTCTAAGACAGCTTTGATGGACAGTAGATCCTCGAATGTGGCTTGACAGAAGATGAAGGTATCATCCACAAATAGTAGATGCGATACCTTGGGGGCATATCTGGAGATCTTGATTCCTTGAAAGAGGTTTAGGTCTCTGTATGTGGAGAGTAATCGGGAAAGAATTTTCATGGTTGTAAGGAATAAGTATGAGTTGAGAGGGCATCCTTGCTTGATTCCTCTTGATGGTTCGAAGTAGTCAAAGGAGGACCCTTCCAATTTTATAGAATAAGTGACTATTGAGAGGAGGTAAGAGATTAAGTCATTCCAATGCTCCCCAAGCCCCAGGAACTAGAAAATTGCTCAAATTACACCCCATTCTAGTCTATCGTATGCTTTTGACATGTCCAACTTAAGAGCCACATGTCCTAGTTTCCTTTTGGGTTTATTTATTTTTATTTTTATTTTTTAAAGTAATGAAAGATTTCACGGGCAATAACAATGTTATCCGATATCTGGCGCCCTGGAATGAAGGTCGCTTGGAAAGGTGAGATGAATTTTGGCAGGTGCTATCAGAGCCTGTTAGCCATGATTTTTGCAATGATTTTATACGAGACATTGCATAAACTGATGGGTCTGAAATCTTCCACTTTGTCTTTCTTTGGAATGAGACATAGCAGTGTGTGATTGACTCCAGAAGGAAGGTTGCCATTGGTAAAGAAACATCATACCATCTCCCTTATATCATTTCCTATCAGATTCCAAAACTTCTGGTAGAAGTAGGCTTGGAAATCATTTGGCCTTGGAGCTTTGTGAGGGCCAATGGAGTTAATCACATTTCGTATTTTCGCATCCTCAGGTGTTATAGTGAGTGAAGAGGCTTTAAATTCTGTGAGGACTTTTGGGAACAGACTTTCTACAAATGACGGATTAAGGGGATTGGAGATTGTGTAAATTTCTTGCAAGAAGAGTGTAAATTCTCTGGCAATCCTTGGAATGTCTTCTATGATCTCATTGTTTGAGTTTTGTAAGAACTCAATTCTTCTCTTGCGGACCTGATGTCTGGAGATAGCATGGTAGAATCTGGTATTTCTTTCCCCGTTAATGAGGTGCATATGTCTGGACTTCTAAAACCAAAATTTCTCCTTTGCCTCAAAAATCCAATTGATGTTCTTGGAGATTTCGGTCAATTTGGCAGAGTTATTGGCGTCCTAGTGTTTAGATTCCAAATTCAGGAACTGTGAGAAATAGTTTGTTTTTCAGTGATCATATGACCAAAAATAGATTTGTTCCAGCGGGTTAGGATTCTACTGAAGTTGATAAGTTTGGTCATGAGGTTGATCCTAGGGTAGGTTCCCAAGTGTTGTAGCAGTAAGAGTTGAAGTCAAGGTGGTGGAACCATGCATCCTAGTAATGGAAAAGCTTTTTGTATAATAATCGGGTTCCTTTGAGTTGTGAAAAAATAGGATTGTGGTCAAAACAAGTTGAGGCCAGTTTAGTGGCGGATGCATTAGGGTAGAGGTTAAGCCAGCAGGGAGAAACAAAACATCTATCCAGACATTCTTTAATGAGTTTAGGAGGCTTTTGTCTATTGGACCACGTAAATTTTGATCCCTTGGGTTTAATCTTAGCTAGGCTGGTAGATATAAACATGTCATTCACTGATGTGCAGGTATAAGAATATGAGAATGGGGAGCCTCCTACTTTGTCAGAGGGGGATAGGACTTTGTTCCAATCTCCAATGATGAGGAAAGGGGTTGCCAGGTTGGAAGTGAAGTAGCGAAGAGAAGCCCAGCAAGTAGACCTAAGGTTGGGTTGTGGTGGAGTATATAAGCAAACTAAGCACCAATTGCCCCAAACCGTGTCATGTAAGAAGATCCCAATAAAATTAGGGTAGTAAGCAACATTATTTGCAACAACTGAGTGCTTAGCAAGCACCCATAAGGCCCCCTTGCATCCTGTTTCCCCCACATTGTTACTGAACCATCTGCTAGTATAAGGATCGAAACAATTTGGCATTGGAAAATTGTTATGGTCTTTACATTTTGTCTCACAGAGAAAAATGAGGTCAGGTTTCAACCTTTTATAGTGGTGTGCAAGGCAATTCTTAGTGAAGTTACTGTGGAGACCTCGGACATTCCAGAAGCGAATTGACATTGACAAAGATAATATCAAAAGGTTAAAAATATACCAAAAACTGACTAAGGATGAGAATAGTTACAGTAGTTTGGACAAAATATTTAAAGCAAATAATGAAAATTAAACAAACTTCAAAAAAGAAATAGTTCCAGTTGATAAAAATGAGTTCTATGGCTTCCTATCATCAGAAGATCTTTGAATAGCTTTGGCACTAAGTTGGAACCAAGAAAAAACAATGCTAAAAATTAATGGAAAGTAAAGGCTGTCAGAAGTATTTGAAATATTGGAATTAGGGGGATGATGTGAGGATGTTACCCGGTCCTGCATGTAAGCATTTGCCCCCTCCCCAGTTGAACCCATCTCCTCCTATCTTGGTATAGCAAATTGAGCTTCATTGGAGGCAGAGAACTCCGTTCCAACAGACAAACCATTTATCCATTCTTTAAGTGTAGAGAAGCAAAGCTTTGGGTTGAGTGAGTTTGAGATTGTTTCCAGTATGGATTTCTATAGAGTTAAAAGGTCAAGGTCCATAGGATTTGGGTTATTGTTCCTCTTCCTTTTTAGGCTCATCCCAAAATGTTCCATACAGTGTTGTGGGGTCAGCTTAGTATTGGCCAGGTTGGCAATGGGTGTTTGGGTTTTGGATTTTGGTGGTTGAGAGTAGAAATACTGGCGAATGGTGATTGGTGTGGGTGCATTGAGCCTGATACCTGGTACCTCCCCCAAGGATGGAAAGATGGTGCAAAAAGATTCAGAAGGGGCGTAGTTTCGAGCCTGTTGGACTTGGTTAGACATTGTAGTTGGTTGGACTTGGTTAGGCAATGTAGTTGGTTGGATAGGTTGGTTTTCCATATGAATTGGAGTTGGCATTGGGGTAGTGAGACTAACTGGGATTGAGGGGAATGAACCGAAGACCAGCCCAGATCCTAAGGTATCCAATTGGTTGCCTACTTGCAGAGATTTGAGAAGTTCAGCATTATCAAAGAGAGGGCTCTGGATACTAATTGGTTTGTCCATGAATAATGAGGCAATATTGAGTTCCTCACAATCATTAGTATAACTTTTACTAATAGGTGCAAAAGTTCCAGTGCTTGTAGGGATGGATGTATTTTGAAATTAGGTCACCTTATTATTTGTTATGGGTTCAAAAGGGTAAGCCGGTGGTGAGAGGTTCCTTTGTGCATTAATGCTTAAGAAGATGATGGAGAGGTCTCTATAAGCATCAAGTCAGTTAGTGAACATTTGAAGAACCAAATTCCTTTAAGAGGTGAAATTGAAATTTCCAGTGATCAGTGAAGGTTCCTAGAGCATCACAAACAATCGATTGTGAGACTTCTGACCCTAGATTTATTTTACACACATTGTTTATAATGTTGTATGTATGCTAACTGTAGTGGATATTGATGCATGCATGCTAAGTTGAATTGAACTGTAGGGAAAACTTTGAGTCAATTTTATTGTGTATCTCTATACTAGGTGTTTAATGGGTGCTCCCTTACAGTGGGTGTTACAAATTGTACCAGCATTGTGTGTACCTTCTCAGCTATAGTTTGAAAAAATTGGGTGTGGGTACTCCCAGTTGTAGGTACAGTTAAAGTAGCGTGTTGAGTAGGTATAAAGCCTTTATAGACACTACTCGGAGACATAGGCATCTTGTCGAACCTATTAAAAATCCCTGTATTGTGGGCGTAGCTTTTCTTTATATTGTATTCTATATGAAATTTGTGGAATGTGGAATCGGCATGGATACTTGGAAGTGCCTATGAGAGATTAAGTATGCATAAACTGTGTATAAGCAGGTACATGTGTTACAGGATTTACCAAGTCAGCTTTCGTCAATTTGGCAATTGGAATTAGACTCATTGATTTACCCCCTTTAGTGACTACCGAGTTATAACAGTCTCCTCCATTATTACAACAATGATAAATTAATGCACCATGTTGGGTTATTTGTGAACCTTGGTTAACACATTTAGTAGTACTTAATTATGTAAGAGGTTTCCATGCTAATTACTCATATGAGGTGTACCTACTCCCCCTCACAAAAACCCAGCACAGACCCCCTCCCCTCCCATCCCATCCCATCCCATCCCATCCCAATCCCATTTATGAATGATGATGGAAAAAATACTTGCATAAATAATTACTAACACATTGCCCCTCTTGATCAAGATTAGGATCCGAGTATAAAATTTATGGCCCTAATTTGTCAAAAAATCAAATTATTTGGTAGCCATTGGTTGAGCCAAGTGCCATATTGCTCAGGATGGGTCTGGATGGATTAAGAACATGATTGAGAAAACGTTATCCTACTGGCGCAAGTACACGCCACCACATGGGCCAATGGGAGGGCACGAAGAAGCATCTTCATCACGGGGTAGCACGGTCTTTCCGCACTTGCTGTGTTTAGGTGTAGACACATGCAAGCAGGTAGCATTCTTTTTTCTTAAGAATATATACAAATTGTATTTAGTATTATATATACTTAAAATAAGGGAAAAAGAAAGGCTACCGCTTGCGCATGTCTATGCCTAGGCACAGGCAAACATGGAAAGACTGTGCTGCCCTCCACCCATTCATTGAAGATGTCTCAGCGCAACCTCCCATTAGTTTGCGCAGTGGCCACACAAGCGGGTAGCATTCTCTTGCCTAAAACTTAAATATACCCAGCCCAAATAGCTATAATATTCTTCCTCTCCATCCAGCCCAAGCCAAATGCCATCTTTCTCAAAATGAACTCCATACGGTTCTCAGTTGCAAAATTATTGTTAGCTGGGAACAAAGATCATAAAGTTAGCAAAATGGGGATTAAGATGATATGTAGAAGTCCTAACATATAAAGAGTACTGAGATACCAAAACAACCTCCCAAACGTGCATTAGATTAACAGATTAAAACTTTTATGAAAAGTAGAAAAACCATAATTATAAACCAAGAGACACCAAACATTCAAGGAAAAAACATGCAAAAGACACTGAACTCAAAACAAAGAAGTCTAAGAAGCTTAAGTAGAAGATGAGGACAACCCAGTCTCTGTTGTAAGATGTGTGCGATAAGGAAGATACAAGATGATGGGATGACTACAAGGTTTGAGCATACGATGGAGGACGAGCCGATAGGTTCCAGCGAACTAAGATTAGACTTATATAGGTGGACATTAGGGGTGTCAGTGGGCTGTGTTAGGCTGGGATTTTTAAAATCCAGCTCAACCCTAAGGTCTTTTAACTCAGCCCAAGCCCCATCCCAATCCTAGGTTGGGTTGAGATATCTCAACCCAGGTCCAATCTAGCCCGGCCCTAATTGACCTTGATTAGGCTGGTTGGTCCTAATTGACCATGGTAGTCCCTGTATATTGTCATTTGGGTGAAAAATAGAGGCACAGACCATTAATGATTAACCTGCTCATTGATAAACTTTGAACGTCAACAACATATATTAAAAAAAGAAAAAAGTAAAGATAAATGTGAGTGGTGTGATGATAAAAAGGGATTGATAATGAATGGAAACATTTAAAAAAGTACAACGTTTTATATGTTAATGTAGTAATGTAATATATTTATTTTATATATATAGGGTTGGGTTGTGCCGGGCTGGGTTCGACCATTGGCCTTAACCTAGGCCTAGCTCGACCCAGCCTGACATCGGGCCTGGAGATTTCAGCCCAAGCTTGCCTTGCAGGTTGAATGCTTAGCCCAGGTTCTAACCAGGCTCAAGGTGAGTTAAGATGGATTTGAACTGATCAGGCTTTTCTGAAACCTCTAGTGGTGCCCGTTGTCATTTGGATTGGGCAACTCAATTCTCTTCCACTTGGGTAGTTGGACCCTTAATTACCATTTATCTTTGTCCACTTGAAGCTCCTCTTCAATCTGCTCTTGATCAACCATAAGCTTCCCCTCAACCTTCGCTTCTTCTATTGGACTTAAACCTAATGCCTTCCCTTTCTATTCATCTCTCACAACCTTGCACTCAATTTCATCATCATCAGAGATGTGGATGGTGAGTTCCATATTGGCACCATCCTTTATTACAATGGCAATATATGGACTAGCTCCAAGTCTTTCATCCACAAGATATATAATATGGGGTTGGGAAATGGAGTAGAATCCCAACCCTACTCATGCTTGTTGCATGTATTCTATTCCAATGGCTATTGATTTGATCATGAATTTAATGAAGCTTTTTTTTTTCTTCTAATTTATTTATTTATATATTTTAATTTTTTATACATTTTTTTTCTAAATTTATATGTAAACAAGTTGATAAATTAAGTAGATAATTACGTATCAATCCCCACAATATAATATAAGAGGATTTAATAAAATATGTATTTTTAATTAACAATTGAAAGAAATCCATAAAGTCAAATAAGTGGGGCTTCTCATTGAGATTCTTCCACATCTACATTCTTCTTCGAGATGCATATGTTAATAAAAATATTTTTTCTATATTACAATTAAAAAAAAATCCAAAAAGTCAAATAAGTGGTCCTTCTCATTGAGATTCTTCCACTTTTCACGTATCTTTAGTAGGTCCCAAGTAACAGTTTTGGAATATCTATACGAGGATGTAAGAAACTCATGGCCATAGAAAATTCCTTGAGTATATGGTCCACTCCCATTTAATCAGCTTTCTTTCTCCTCCTATAACGCAGAAGGAAAGCACATGTGGTGGCGTGGAACTACTAAAACACTTGCTTGGTACATAATTGTGTGGTCAAAATTAATCTCTCATCAAATGGAGCTGCACCTCCACTTAAGTGTAGTTTTTATTTAAAATCTGAATAACAGGAGAGGTTTCCTAAAACGCAACGAGGCCATTTACTATCACGGGTCAATAGGGACACTAATAGAAGCATCAATGTGATGAAAATTTCATCTTTTATAAGAAATAGGATGGTCATTTCATCCCCCATTATGTTTGGATGTAGAGACCACATTATTTTTAGGGCTTCTTTTTCCTTTAAAAAATAATAAGTAAATAAATTAAGAGAGAAAGAACACTACCTGATAGTATTACTTATGCCCAATTATAGGGAGAAGTGGAGCCGGGGCATGGACGTTTTTTACAACCTGATTCCACTCCCCCATGTGTCTAGGCGTACTCAACACTGTCGGGTATAGCATTCTTTCTCCCATAAATTAAGGGTACAAAAATGCTCCCTGGCCTCGCGGCCCTTGCGCCCAAACAAAGAGAGGGGGCGAGATGACACCCTACCCTCTATTGATGCCCATGTTCACCGCTTGATAGGCCCCCCTGCCAGCGCACCATCAGGGAGTGTTTCTTTTCCCCATTAATAAATCCACTACAATTTTCCATTCTCTCTTTCCACTCTTTCTTTTGTATTCTTAAAAGGCTTACAAATGGTTAAACTGGCATTTGGGTGATTCATAGGTGTAGCTGTTTATTCCGAAAGAGTAGATGACTCTCTCTTTTTCCCATAGAGGTGAATTCCACTAAAAATTATATATTCCATATTTTCAGTCATTTCCTTTCCTTGTCATCCCAACTGACAATATGTGAGACCCTCGTCACACATTTCTCACCCCTTTTATCCATCAAACAAATGTGGCCTAAGATTTTTTTTTTCAATACAAATTGAAAATGACTTATTATTATGAATTTTCATTGTCTAGGTACCACCAAGCCATACATCTTTGGCTGGACTACAAGCACCATTACATGAACATGCATGCCATAGTTTATTCAACTTGGTTTTGGCGCGCGCCTCACTCTCTAAAAGGTGAAAGCAAGCCTTTGTCATGCCTTATTCTAGTGCGCCAACCATTATATATAATTGAGCTCTTTCGATTGAGATTGAGATACATATCGTCTTTATATGGCAAAGGTTTTTTCTTGTTTGGCCCTAGGCACTCACGTTTGGGTAAGGGAACTAATATATTTTTGCCTATGCTACGGTTTCACAAGATGGAACAGTTTTTGTTCCACCAAAGTAAAAGAATTCCAATTCACCCTCATTGAATAAAAAAATATGTCATTCCAGAATGGCAAAAAATAAGTTGCAATTTATTTCCAAACTAATTAATTTGATTTCAACAAGATTTTTTCATATTTAAATATCTTCTTTCAATCTTAATTTAGGTTCTCCACTAGGCACTTAGGATCATTGGTCCTAATCGATCAAATTCTGTTAATGATAATTCTGACACGTTTCTATATTGTTATAAAATTCAAAACTCGGACTTAATTCGAGGCTAATTGTCAAGGTGAGTGAAAGTCAACTCGGTTAGTCATTAAATATAAACATAATTAAAATAAAATCCCACATGTTCAAGTGATCAGACGTTTTTCTTTAATAATTTTTCTTTTTTTGTTCTCCATTCTAGAGAGAAGCTCACTGCCCATTATTTAGCTGGGGGGGGGGGGGGGGGGGGGGGGGTTGGACAAATACTGCTATCCCACTAGGGAAGGGCTAATTACCGTTAGGTAGACTAAAGTAGACTAGAGTGAGCCACTTAGAAAGGGTTGTTTGATCTAGAACATAGTTAGTAAATTCGGATTTGAGAATTATTCGGACGGAGAATTATTCGGAATAATTCGACTGGTCAATTTAAGAGTTCGGTCAAAAAAGCAGTCAAAAAAGTGGATAAAGTAAAAATTAGATTTAGATTCGGATTCGAGAATTATTCGATTACAAAAATAAAAGTCGGACAAAAAATTCGGACGTTTTATTTATTTATAATTTATTATATCTTTTTTATTTATCAAGTAATTAACTTGATATGTACACCTAAAAAGAGCAAATTACTATAGTTCAAATATACAATACAATACAAAACTAGGAAAAAGCTGTCATTGGGTGATGGAAACAATAGTTAGAGTAATCCAATTTTTAAAAAAATTGTCCCGGAGGAATATAACGGTTCAAAATCACATCATTCAACCTATGACTCACCTAGTTCCATGATTCCATCATCCATGCTTAAAAGAAAAAAAACTATTCTAAATAAAGCAAAACATCCCCAAAAGCATAACAAAAGTTATTACATCCACCAAAACTTATCTTTTTGTCTCCCCATTTTTCTTATTTGTTAAAATTGAAACATAAAAAAAATAACATAAAAATCATTTCATATGAACAAACAAATAAATCATATTAATAATTACAAAAAAAACATACCAAGAATACCAAGATTTTTGCATTATGAGTAGAACATACTAGCAGGAAGGAAGTGGATCGGAAGTTCGAAACTCGGAAGGACTGAAGGAGTGAGGTCACCGGTAGCCCGAAGCCGCAAGACGGCAAGAATCCGTAGAACCAAAAGATGCCTTAACCGTAAGTGGAAAGTGGAAACCCAAAAGGCCAAACCGTGAGATAGGTCTACAAGCTGAGAAGCCTGAGATGTGTTAGTTTTTCAGAGAGGGCGAGCCAGCGAGGCAGGACCGCAGAAGGAGGCTAGCGGCGAGATGCGAGGCAACGAGGCGGCGAGGTGCAGACACTGGTTTTTAGAGAGGGTAAGAGATGGGAGGGATTTGGTTTTCAGAGAAAATCACTCGGACTTCAAAGTTCGGTTTTGGTTTTTTATGTTTTGTTTTGTTTTTTTAAAGTGGGTTAATGGTAACCGAATAATTCGGTTTTATCCAGTTCGCCACGATTTATTCACTTTTTATATTCACTTTTGAAAAAACCACGAATTTTACCGATTTTTATTTTTTATTCGGATTCGGTTAGAAATTTTCATTTAATTCAGAAAAATTCGATTCGGTCGAATAATTTGTGAATTATTCGGCCGAATTGCTAACTAGGATATGGAATAGGTTACATAGAAAAAGTGACAGATTAACATATTTTATTGATATTTTTATTCTATTATTTATGATATTTTATGGTTACTACTTGGGTTAGTTTTCAGTGTTTTCAGGTGTTAGTATAAATTTTGTTGAAGAGTATTTAGAGCTTAAAGAGTGTTAGCAGAGCATTTCTAGGTGAAGATCAACAGAGCTAGACCTTTGTGGGCTAGAACCAGTCCCAGCTTGAACCAATTTTGAAGACCAGAGTTAAGCAGCCCCTATTCCCTACGATTTTTAGTGGTGGTGTTTTTTTTTTTTTTTTTTTACCAAGGCTTATTTGTTGGTGACATCTAATATTTCTAGATTTTAAGAGAAGACCAGGTCAAAAGCAAAAAACGTGGGAGAGAAGAAAGAAAGAGAAAAAGGCGGGAAATTTGTCTGCAGCCACTGCATTGGTGTAGTGAGCATCGGGTGGCTGGGAACCCCTTGAGACGTGTGCCTAGGTGTTCTCAGTCGTCGGATGTTCACTACACCTCATTGTTCACTGCAGATAATTTGAACCTGAGAAAAAGAAGAGGAAATATAGAATTTTTTATTTTTTATTTAAAATTTTTAAAAAATAAAAAATAAAACTAGACAGAAGAAGAAAAACAATACCACAAACATCTAACCATCAAAGAGAAGACAAATTGGGGTGGGGGGTGGGGGGTGGGGTGTGGGGGTTGAATTCCAACTACTAACACATTGAGAGGCAGCTCCAAACTGATCCGCAACCGCATTTCCTCATGCAAATTATAACTTTGATCGAATTGAGTGGTTAATGTCCAGCAGTCCTCGATTATCTCCCTTCTTTCACGTTTCTCTCGCTCTTCTCTCTCTCTTCCTTTTTTTCTCTTTTTCACAGTTTTCTCTTCTCTCTCTCTTGAACACGCCTCTCTCTCCTTCCAATATTTCCTTCTATTTTTTCCCCTAGATTTCCTCCCCATTATCCCATGGCTCTCGCTCTCGCTCTCGCTGAGTAAAGATTGAAGTTAAAATTGGAGTTGGAGTTCTCAAAGCGTGGTTTCTGCAGTTCATATTCAGTAAAGTAATTCTTTTATTTTTTTATTAATTTCAAATTCATTTCAATATCATGTCTTGTCCATCTTTTAATTTTTCTCCATCTTTTCTCATTTTCATGGTGAAGAAAATCCTATAACTCAGGAATTAGATGAAGCCATGACATTGAGAAAAGGAGTACTGATGATCTCTAGATGCCATAATCTAATTTTCTGCGTAACCAATATCATATTTGCAACATGCACATCATTAATGCCATTAATTCCGTATGCATGACTGTCCAAGTTCCAATATAATGTTGTTTGCCATCATCATTCAATGCTATGATTTGGATATTCAAAGAAAATCATCGCTGCTTCAACGATATTTTCTATAGACTTAGTTCATTCATGCGATCAAAGGTGTTTTTTTATCATCATTCATTCATTCATTCAAATTTTCATGGTAAATTATGATTCCTGGGTGCTTTATTATATCTGATTTTCTTGTCTTCTTCCTTAGATTTGAGTTCTATTTTAATTCTGAATTTATCTTGCCTTTTATTATTAGTAGATTTTGTCAATATAGCTCTCCTCCCTGTGATCAAAAACTCGTAGTTACACATGACTTGCGCACTTGTGATTATTATTTTATTTTAAACAATGATCTAATCCAAAATTGACTCCTTAGAAAGGATTACCTGATTTAGAATAGGTTGCTGTAGACGTCAATTCAAAAGTGATTTTGTGTTGATCATATATAAGTCATATGTAGGGTTGATTCATTACGAAAGTGATTTTGTGCTGGTCGATATGGCCATAAATTTCCTCATCATATAAATCAATTTATGGAATTGAATTGTCCCAATATTCATATTAGTGGTCAAAAAAAAAATCATATCCTTATTGGGGGTATTTATCCCGGGCCCCTGGCACCCAAGTCGGCGGCCATTAGATACTTTGGTGGATTCGCCCACGTAATTCAATCCATCTTTTCTTTCTTTATTTGCTTTACATTTTTTTTTTTACTTGTTTACCTCTTGTTGAAGTTCCTTGCTACCGAGTATCCATCCAAACACCCCTTAATTGAGTTAGATCAAGTAAAAAGAGATCCCTGATGGGGTATATTTAGTGGAGCTTCTTTTAATGGGAGCTTTTAACCCCTAAAAAGTAGGTCCTAGTAAGGATACGAAAAAGTGGCAGATGTTCAATGACAATAACAACCGAGGACTTTGTGGCTTTACAAAATATTTTATTAATTATTTGCTTTGGTTTTACAAAATATTTTATGAAAAAAAAAAAAAAATTGCGTAAATCAGTGATGTGCTCAACATTGTGTCTACCTCTTTCCTTTCCTAATCTAGATCCTCTCCATAGAGTGTGTCGCCTGTAGAGTGCCCATAGAGGTTTCAGTGCACGACATGTGGAGAAAATGAATCCAACGGTCTTAAAGAAAAAAAATGATTTTTGCCCACTTAACCCATTCAATTCTTATTTCGCTCCATACCCGACATCCTAACTCAATATACCGACTACCCTTTCCAACTTCCATCCCAAAAACATATAAGGAGACGCCGAATAACCTTGATCAAACTGATCGTGGAGGAGGTCTGAGAAAGCTCAGCAAGATCTAAAGGCTTTGATCTTTGATTTATTTATTTATTTTTTTGATAAATATTTTGTAGTGAATTTATACCATGAAAAATTGTTATGAAATCATCACTTGAGATCCACTCAACTTCTACGGTCCAACACCCACTACCTATGTCTTTATAAAGATTTCTACCCAACACTTATTGCCAATCCTCCACAACCCACCATGCATCAGAATCTCCATTCGAATTCTAATCCCATGTCTGACCATCGGCGATGGGGATGGAAATGGTGGAGAAGGAGAAAGAGATATGCCGATTAGCAGTGACGGGTATGTCAGAAAACAAATAGAGGGTGATTTGGGGATTCAGAGGGAGCGGGGGAGAGAGAACGAAGGAGATATCCAAAGGGCATCGTCGCAATGTATGTGGGTTGCAGCGGTGAACGGGGCGGAGAGAGAAGGAGAGAGATGGGTGGGTGTAGCGGCGGGTTTCACTCACCCAAATCATCTAAGTGGGTAAAAATCATTTTCTTTCTTTAAGACCGTCGAATTCATTTTCTCCACGTGTTGCACATCCAAGCCTTTATGGGCACTCTATGGGCGATGCACTCTATGGAGAGAATCCGGATCCTTTGTTTCCCTATAGAAATCTTCCCTTCCTTCTCCGCCTCCATCCACTTAGGGTATCTAATCTCCTATGAAAATTCTCTTAAGCTATTTTATCATTAAAAAGTTATGTTTAGGGTATTTTAATTTTTCATATTTCTAAATTTGCCCATACGCCTAAATTACAACCATGGAGTTTTCATTAATGGGTTTCTTTCGTGTCATTATATTGAATCAATTCACTTCGCTATGAATTTATTCTTATCCTTACATATAAATAAGGTTCATTTAATTTTAGTAGATGGGTAATGCTTGTAAATTTACATTTAAAAATCCCTTTCTTCTTTCTCTCTCACTCTGGTAAGGACATGGTCTTCCTCAGTTCTAGTTCTCTCTCTCTCTCTCTCTCTCTCTCACTCAGAGGCAAACCCACCTTCGCCTTCCCCTCTTTTGTGAGCCGCCACTCACCCCAGGGTCTCCTGTCTGCAATCCAACTATTGCACCATTATCCCACCCCCACCCTATTGGGGTATGATATCTTTAATTCAATCTATGGGTAAAAGTGGCATGAGAGAGGTGTGAGTATGAGTGTTACAACTCTATTATCCATTGATGCTGAAACAATATCTCATTTCACCAAAGACATCAGCAATCTTGTCGAACCTTGTAAATTTGTATTTATTACGTGATTTTAGGATTACGTTTCTATACTTCTGTTAAGTTTGTTTCGAATTCTTGACCCGTTTTGAAGATTGGCCCGATCCGACATATTTTGGTGGCGACCCGAATGGAAAAATTTCTGAGATCTGTGATGGAAGCAGAGGGGTTGGGCCGATAGGCCCAAGCCCGGAGCCCATCATTGATCTCGCATGGGGGTGCGGGGGCATAATGGTTCGACTGGATCGACGGCGACCCGATGGGTCGACCCGCGATTTGGAGTATATATAATGTACTGTTGCTTGTTGAGAAAGTCATTGTATTTTGGGGTTTTTCGAAGCTAGGGTTTCAGGGCGAGTTTTTTCTCGCCGCTGCTAGGGTGTAATTTCTCTTCTGCATAGTGAATCATCTTCTTCTTCGCCCGAGGACATAGCACACCACCCTGATGTGTGAACCTCGTTAAATCTCTGTGTCGTACGGATCTATTGTCTCTTTATTATTCGTGTTTCTTGGTGTTTGATCTTACAAACTGGTATTAGAGCTCTAGGTTACTTCGATTCATGGTTTCAACGAAATACGATATTGATAGGTTCGACGGAAACATCAATTTTAGTTTATGGAAAGTTCGAATGATTGATGTTCTCACGCAACAGAGTTTGAAGAAAATCCTATTTGGGAAGGCGAAGAAACCTGCAACTATGTCCGATGATCATTGGAACGATTTGGATGATAAAGCCCTTTCAGCTATTCAGTTGTGTCTTTCGAATGATGTTCTACAGGAAGTTCTCTCAGAGAAAACGGCTGCAGAGTTATGAGTGAAGTTAGAGAATCTCTACCTCACCAAATCCCTCACCAATAGATTGCGATTGATCAACAATTGTATACCCTTCATATGGGTGAAGGTACTTCTATTAAATCCCACATATCTGAGTTCAATTTTATTATTACTGATTTGAAAATGATAGATGTTAAAATAGACGATGAAGACTTGACCCTATTATTGTTATGTTCTCTGCCTCCATCTTATAAGCATTTTAGGGATACCATGATTTATGGTAGAGAGAGAATCTCTATTGAGGATGTCAAAACGAATCTGCAAAGTAAACAAAAGATTGATGATGAGTTGACATTTATCAATAAATCTGATGATGTTGGTTTGGTAGCTAGAGGTAGAACGAATGAAAGGGGTTCAGATGATGACAAAAAGAAGACTAAATCAAAATCTAAACACAAGAATTTAACCTACATTTACTGTAAGAAAAAGGGGTATATTAAATCTGAATGCTATAAGCTTTTAAATAAGCAGAAGGCAGGTGGTGGTGCTCTAAATCAACAGAAAAGAGATGATTCTGTAGAAGCTAGTATTGCTAAAGATGAGAGTGAGTCTGATATACTTTTGGTGACTGATGATAAAGTTAGATCACAGGATTAATAGATTCTTGACTCTGGTTGTTCCTACCATTTGTGTCACAATCGTGAATGGTTCTCCACATATGAATCAATTCGAGGTGGAGTTGTGTTGATGAGAAATAATGCTTCTTGTAAGACTATTGGAATGAGAACGATCAATATCAAGATGTATGATGGCATTGTCAGAACTTTATCTAATGTCAGGCATGTCTCTGATTTGAAGAAGAATCTCATCAGTTTAGGCACTCTTGATTCAAATGGGTGCAAGTATACAGTTGAAGGTAGAGTCATGAAGATCAGTAAGGGTGTTCTCTTATTGATGAAAGGAATCAAGGTTGACAGTTTGTATGTGTTGCAGGGTACTACAGTCACTGGGTCTGTTGCAGCAACTTCATCATCTATGTCTGAATCAGATGTCACAAATTTATGGCACATGAGGTTAGACCATATGAGTGAAATAGGGATGACATCATTAAGTAAAAGGGGCTTGTTGTGTGGTCAGAGTACAAGAGCAATGGAGTTCTGTGAGCATTATGTGTTTGGGAAGCAGAAAAGAGTTAGTTTCAGTACTGCTATTCACATAACCAAGGGAACTTTGGAGTACATTCATTCAGACCTATGGGGGCCTTTCAGGGTTGCTTCAAAGGGGGCTAGTGCAAGATACTTGCTTACTTTCATTGATGATTTCTCTAGGAAAGTTTTGGTCTATTTCCTGAAGCACAAAAATGAAGTATTCACTTTCAAACAGTGGAAGAATTTGCTTTGGAAGAATTTGCTTGACAAATAGACCAGGAAACAAATTAAAAGGTTGAGAACCAATAATGGCCTAGAGTTTTGTGAAGGTGACTTTAATGAGTTCTGCAAAAATAAAGGTATTGCAAGACACCATACAGTTGTTAAAACACCCTAGCAGAATGGAGTGGCAGAGCGTATGAATAGAACCTTGTTAGAAAAGGCGAGGTGTATGTTATCAAATGTAGGATTGGGCAAGGAGTTCTAGGCAGAAGCAGTTAACACAATAACCTCGTTGGTGAATCGATCTCCTTGCACAGCTATTGAGTACAAGACTCCAGAAGAAGTTTGGTCTGGTAAACCTACAAACTACTCAAATTTAAAAGTATTTGGATGTCCTGCTTATGCACATGTAAATGAAGGGAAGTTGGAACCTAGGGCTAAGAAATGCATTCTTCTTGGGTATAGATCTAGAGTGAAAGGATACAGGTTGTGGTGTCCTGATCCAAAGTCTCCAAAATTTCTTATTAGCAGAGATGTTACTTTTGATGAATCTGCTATGTTGCATCCTAGGAAATAAGCTCATATTCATTGTGATAAGGTCAAGAAAAATCTAAAGAGAATGTGGAGTTTGAAATTGGTAGTTCATCTTCAAACAAAGCACAATCTACTTTAGTTCAGCTGCCTACTTTTACTAAAGGAGATGATGCTCAAGAGAATCAAGAAGAAAAATGGTACAACATTACCAATGTTAGACCAAGGAGGAATATTAGACAACCACAAAAGTATGGGCATGCTGAATTTGTTGCTTATGCATTGTCTGTTGCAGATACAATTGAAAATAGTGAGCCTGCAACTTATTCTGAAGCTGTTACTTCAATTGATTCTATAAAATGATTGATTGCCATGAATGAGGAGATGAAATCTCTTCATAAAAATCAAACTTGGGAGCTTGTGAAGCCGAGAATAGGGAGGAAAATTATTGGTTGCAAATGAGTCTTCAAGAAGAAGAAATCTGCCTCAGGTGTTGAAGATGCTAGGTACAAGGCACGATTGGTTGCAAAGGACTACAGTCAGGTACAAGGAATTGATTTTAATGATTTTTTCTCACCTGTTGTTAAGCATAGTTCTATTCGTGTCCTACTTGCTTTAGTTGCTATGCATGATTTGGAGTTGGAGCAACTTGATGTGAAAACAACATTCTTGCATGGTGAACTAGAATGACAGATTTATATGCATCAACCTGAAGGGTTTGTTATTGAAGGTAAGGAGGACCATGTATGCTTGTTGAAGAAGTCCCTATATGGTTTGAAATAGTCTCCTAGACAGTGGTATAAAAGGTTTGATTCAGTTATGACTAGTTTTGGATACTCCAGGTGTCAATATGACTATTGTGTTTATTTTAGAAAGCTCTCTAATGGGTCATTCATATATTTATTGCTTTATATTGATGATGTGTTGATTGTAACAAAAGATAAGAATGAGGTCAATAGGTTGAAGGAACAATTAAGTTCTGAATTTGAGATGAAAGATTTGGGGGCAACAAGGAAGATCCTCGGTATAGAGATCAAGAGGGACAGAAAAGCAGGGAAGCTGTGGCTATTTCAACAAAAGTACACTGAGAAGGTATTGAATCGTTTTGGCATGAAAGATGCCAAACCTGTAACTACTCATTTTGCATCTTATTTTAGACTGTCAACTGCTCTATCACCTAAGACAGATGAAGAGGTGGAGTACATGTCACGTGTTTCATACTCTAGTGTAGTTGGCTCCGTTATGTATGCTATGGTTTGCACTCGTCCTGACATTTCACAAGCTGTCAGTGTGGTGAGTAGATATTTGTCATGTCCAAGTAAAGCTCATTGGGAAGCAGTGAACTGGATACTTAGGTACTTGAAAGGGACCTCTGGTGTTTGTTTGGAGTTTGGGAGGAATTGTGATAGTTTATCTGGTTATGTTGATTCAGATTATGCAGGTGATCTTGACAAGAGGAGATCACTCACAGGCTATGTATTTACTCTTGGAGGAAGTATGATTAGTTGGAAAGCTACTTTACAGGCTACAATTGCATTATCTACTACTAAAGCAGAGTATATGGCAGTGACTGAGGCAATTAAAGAAGCTATTTGGCTGAGAGGTTTGTTGGGAGAACTCAGCATGGATCATGGGGTGACTGTTGTCCATTGTGATAGCCAGAATGCTATTCACTTGACTAAAGATCCAATGTATCATTAGAGGACAAAGCACATTGATGTTCGGTATTATTTCATAAAAGAGATAATTGCTCAAGGTAATATTCAAGTGTTGAAGATTCGTACTGAAGACAATCCAGCTGATATGTTGACTAAGCCTTTATGTGTTGGTAAGTTCGAGCATTGCTTGAACTTACTTGATATTTGTCGTGTTTGAGTTCAACCCTTTGGAGGGCTATTGGAGAAGATGAAGATATTAGCTATTTGTTTATCTGTTGGAGGAGAATTCAAGCCAATGTGGAGATTTGTTAAGTTTGTTTCGAATTCTTGACCAGTTTTGAAGATTGACCGGATCCGACATAATTTGGTGGTGACCCGAATGGAAAAATTCTGAGATCTGTGATGAAAGCAGAGGGATTGGGCAGATAGGCCCAAGCTCGGAGCCCATCACTGATCTCGTATGGGGGTACGGGGGCAAAGTGGTTTAAATTGGATCGACCGCGATTTGATGGGTTGACCTGCGATTTGGAGTATATATAATGTACTGTTGCTTGTTGAGAAAGTCATTGTATTTTGGGGTTTTTTGGAGCTAGGGTTTTAGAGCAAGTTTTTTCTCGCCGCTGCTAGGGTGTAATTTTTTTTTTCTACATAGTGAATCATCTTCTTCCTCGCCCGAGGACGTAGCACACCACCCTGGTGTGTGAACCTCGTTAAATCTTTGTGTCGTACGGATCT
Organism: Macadamia integrifolia; assembly: GCF_013358625.1. NCBI lineage: Eukaryota > Viridiplantae > Streptophyta > Magnoliopsida > Proteales > Proteaceae > Macadamia > Macadamia integrifolia. The sequence goes on from NW_024868170.1 coordinate 156,938, forward strand.
ATTGTCTCTTTATTATTTGTGTTTCTTGGTATTTGATCTTACAACTTCCCCCACCTCTACAACCAATAACCACACCACTTGCTACAAGAAATTGGCATGTGGTTGCAGTCGAGGTTTCATCCAAAGATTTCTCTCACGACATGGGTAGTAGTAAAAGAAAAGTAGAGAAGCATTTCATTTCACTCTTCTTCGTGATGTATAAGATTGCCTCTTTCATAAAATATTTTTTTCTATTGTAAAGTCAAATAAGTGTCCCTTGTCATTGACATTTTTCCAACTTTACCTAACCTTATTAGGTCCCAACAACCAATTTTGGAAATTATCTATATGAGGTTGAAAAAAATTCATGTTGGTAGAAGATTTTCCTTTCGTGAGTATTGATTAGTATGATCCACTCCCATTTAGTCATTCTCCTCCAATAAAGTAATAGAAAAGCATATGTTGTGGCGTGGAACTATGCAAGTACTTACTTGGTATGCAATTGTGTGTGGTCAAAAAATGAAAATGACTTATCATCATGAAATATTGCTATCTAAATGTGAAATGATAATATTTACTCTCATTGAGAAGAAAAAAAATGTATCATCTTAGAAGGGAAAAATAATTAGGTTATAATATCTTTCGTTGAAAATAATGTTAATTGGTCTCGTGGCCCTTGTGCTCAGACACAAAGTGGGAGAATGATGGCCTGCCCTTGTGAAATACAAAAAATGCTCATTCCCTATTTATTGCCCTACATGCCCTCATTGACCCTTACGTTAGGTTAGAAGCCACATGACCAGGTAGCGTTCTTCTTTCCATTTATTTTTCACTAATTATTTTGATTGCAACAAGATTTTCTCATATTTAAGTATCTCGTTTCAAACTTAATCTAAGGTTTCACTAGACATTAGGATCTTTGGTCTTGATCAATCATATCCTTTTGGGCGTGGTTTTGTTAATGAAAATCCTCACTTGTTTCTATATTGTTATAAAATTCAAACTTAATCAATGCTAATTAGCTATCAAGTAGACTGAAAGTCAACCTGACTAATCATTAAAACAGGACGAAGGGTTTACTGTCAAATTGTATGGCCCCTATGCACAACGAGGAGCATAGAGACATCCAACAGGTTGGATAGGACGATAATTTCACCCTCTTATATATAGGTGTAAGGGTACATGACTAGGTATCATTCTTTTTCCCTTGAAATAATATTCAAAAGTATAAATATAACTATAATAAAAACTAAAATATTCAAGTCCAACATTTTTCTCTGTAGTGCTTTTCTTATCTGCTCCCCCTTCTTCTAACAGAGAAGCTCATTACCCCTTATTTAGCTAAAGGGGCTTTTGGATTAGGCATTTCAATTATTTGGTGGATTACTTCTCTACTTTTTCTTATGAATTATGGTTTTAGTCCTTTAATAAATTTTTAAGATATTGTCCCCCAAACCCCCCCCCCAATCCCCACCCAGTGTTATCAATTCGGCCGAATAATTCGTGAATTATTTGGCCGAACCGAATTTTTCCAAATTTAATCAAAAATTCTGACCGAATCCGAATTAAAAATAAAATTAGGTAAAATTCGCAATTTTTTCAAAAGTGAATATAAAACGCGAATAATTCGGACTGAACCGGATTAAACCGAATTATTCGGTCCACTTAAACAGTATTTAAAAAAAAAACCCAATAAGCTTTTTTGACCGAATCCTTAAATTAATCAATCGAATTATTCCGAATAATTCTCCGCTCGAATAATTCTCGAATCCGAATTTGCTAACTATGCTCGCAACTAGCTTGTATCCTTGGGGACTGATAATTTACATTCATGATTGGGGATACCACCTATGTTGCAGTAGCAGTTATACCCCTTCGGACTTAGAAACTGTTGCTTAGAATTGTTTGATAATAATTGAATCATGTCATTGCATTCATATAATTGCAATCATATTGATGTGGTTGGGCATGGATCTTTATATTATTGCATTTTTTTGGATTGTTATGATTGCTTGTGTGTGTGTGTGTGTGTGTGTGTGTGTGTGTGTGTGTGT
>NW_024868170.1:159790-173243 GCF_013358625.1 Macadamia integrifolia
TATTGGAAAGTATGTATTCCCCGTCTTTGGTGTACATTTTAAAAAAGACAAAAAAACCATTAATATCTACTAATAAAAAATTCCAAATGATAAAAAAACCCATCAAAATGGAAGATGAAAAAAAATATTAATTATCTCTCTCTATTTAAATCTCTATAATTATTTAAAAAAAAAAAATCTCACTTATCTTTTCACCCCTCAAAATGGAAGATGAAAATAATAATAATAATAAACTTTCTATAATCCTTCTCTCTCTCTCTCTCTCTCTCTCTCTCTCTCTAAACGTGGAGGAGAAAGGGGAAGTAATTCTTTCTATTACTCTTCCTTAATTCTCTATCTCTCTTTCTCTTCAGATTTAAATCTCAATAATTATTTTTAAAACAAATCTCACTCATCCTCAACCCTCAAAATGGATGATGAAAAAAATTAATAATTATCTCTCTCTCTCTCTCTCTCTCTCTCTCTCTCTATATATATATATATATATATATTTAAATCTCTATAATTACTTTAAAAAAAAATTCTTACTCATTCTCTCACCCATCAAAATGGAAGATGAAAATAATAATAATAATAATAATAATAATAAACTCTCTATAATTTTCTCTCTCTCTCTCTCTCTCTCTATATATATATATATATATATTTAAATCTCTATAATTATTTAAAAAAAATCTCACTCATCCTCTCACCCATCAAAATGGAAGATGAAAGAAATAATAATAATAAACTCTCTATAATTCTCTTTCTCTCTCTAAATGTGGAGGAGAAGGGCGGAATAATGATTAATTATAATTATTAAGTATTAAAAAGGTTAAAAAAATAGGCACATAATAACCCATAATAGGCGTGATTTTCCTTTCCCTAATTGTGGGGGATAAAATATAAGGCGATTTACAAAGACAAATATGGAGAGAGAGAGAGAGAGAGAGAGAATAATTATGTAGAGATTTACTATACAAAAACGGTTTCTCTCAATCCTCTTCCATTGATTTTAAAAGTTTTTACTTCATGGAATCCTTCACTAATAACACCATTACTTCTCTTAAATTATTTCTATAATATAATATCCTTCCTTATATATACCACAAAGAAGACAAAAAAACAATTACAATATCCCAGAATTTCTCAATTTCAGATTTCTCTTCTACTACAATAGCTCAGAATATCTCAATTTCAGATTTCTTTTCAACTACAATAGCACAAAATTTCTCAACTTCAGCTTTCTTTGCTTTTGGATCACTGGCACCACAATTTTCAATTTCAGATACTCCACATCCACAAGGTATGTTTACCAAACTAAACTTTATTTTTGTTTAAATGGATCATTGGTTGTTAAAAGTCCAATAGAATTGGTAATGCAGGCCATTTATTTTCATCAAGTATAAAAATTAAATTTTGTGCTTGTACAAAATTTGATATTTCTTTTAGTCAGTCTTTGATTTTGGTTTTGTGATTTTATTTGTGAGATTAATGTCATTCTCAAGACCTTTGTAGAAGAAGACGAGGTATATGTTTCTTATGTTTCATATTCTCATCTCTTTTTTATTATGGGAATTGTATTCTTTAGTCTATGGATTTTCTCTATTGTATTCAAAATAATTAGGTTTAATTTTGTTCTCAGAAAATACAAACTTTGAAAAATCAGGTCACCAAGTTTTGCAGAACTTACTTCAAATGGATTGACCCAATAATCTTGCCTTAAGAAAATATTTAACTTCGAGACTACCACCACGTGCATTTGTATGTGTATTTTTACTATTTTTATTAAAACTCATTGCAGGCTAAGATATAAATAAGGTTAAATTACAATTGGGTATCTAATTTTTTTTTTTAAATACGTCTTTGGTGTCACATCATTAAATTACAGTTTGGGTTTTTTTTTTTAAATCATATTCTAATTTTTCCATACTTTTATATTACAATGGTATAATCCATTCAGTTTTTGGAAATGTTCTTTTTTATTGCAAAGGCTATGTTTGATTGTAAAGAGAATTAAAGAAAAGGGAAGTAAATGACCATAGGAGAGTTTGTGAGGAAAGACATGTACAAATTAAGTCTTGTCCTAAATATGGTTTTGAATAGAGCAGATTGGAGAGTTATGATCTAGGTAGCGGACCCATTTTAGCTATGTTCTACTTTGTTAGTGCTTTACTAATTTGTCTCCTTTAACACTTTATATTTTCTCTTACTTTGGCTTTGCTTGGATTCATGTAGCTGATTTCATTAAGTTGGGACAAAGCTTTGTTGTTGTTGTTGTTGAAAGTAAAATTTTCATATTTAAAAAATATATATATGTAATCATTACTCATGTGACTCTAACATTAACTTCAAATCATTCCATATTTGGTTATAAAATTTCACTTTATTTTGCATCCAGAACCCTTTGCTATAATATGTAAAATAAAAATTACATGTAAAATATATCATTACTAAATACGGTTAAGAAAGTTAAATAGTTTATACAATCACATGGGATAATAATTATACATAATTCTTTTTAAAGTATGAAAATTTCACTTCCCTTTCCTTTAAATTTTCATTACAACCGAATGAAGCCAAAGAGAATTAAAGGGAAGGGAAAGAAAGAGAAATTTTCAAACTAAAAAAAAAAAAAAATTTAGTCTTTACCACATATGATATGCCACTCACTTCAAATCATAATTCCATATTTAGTTATTAAAATCCATTTTACTTTGCATCCAAAATCATTTGCTATAACTTTTCTTATAAAGTGTAAAATAAAAATTACATATAAAATGTATTATTGCTAAATAATGTAAGAAATTTAAGTAGTTTATACAATTATATGAAATCATATGGATAATGATTACAAAAGTTTCAATCTTAAGTTTAAAAATTTTCACTTCCCCTTCCTTTCAATATTCCCTTGCAATCAAACATGGTGAAAGGGGTTTCTTGTTTCGGGGTACCTAATTCACTTGACTCCAAATTTCTTACCCTTAAGAATTATTTTAATTCTATTGGAGGGGTAATATTGTAAATTCACATTTAAAATTGTTTTTCTCATTTCTCTCCCATTTTGGCTTGGATACATAAGCTTCCATGGCTTTGGCTTCCTTCGCATCCATCTCTCTCTCTCTCTCTCTCTCTCTCTCTCTCACACACACACACTCACCCCGCCCTTCCCTCCTTAGTGGAAAAAAAATCATTTTCAATTAATTGAGTGTCCAATTAATGATCTAAGGACTGATAGAATCTCGGACATGCGTCCCAATATATGGGTGTGTATCCCCAAATCCTCCCAAGCTTTGGTCACTAATTAAACGTCCAATTAATTAAAGAGGAACGGAATCCTCGTTCGTGAGGCCCCTAAATCCATAAAGTGAAATAAGTGGTCCTTGTCATTTAGATTCTTCCACCTTTAAGTATCCCATAGAAGATTCCTTGAGTATTGATTGATATCCGGTTTAATACCATTTAATCAGCTTTCTTTCTCCCGAAAACATGTAGAGGTAGTGGCGTGGAAGTGACGGAACTATTAAAACTCTTGCTTTGGTACACAATTGTGTCTGGTCAAATCTCTCACAAAAGAAGCTGCACCTCCACTCCACTATAGTTACTATTAAAAAAAAAAAAAAAAAAAAAAAAAAAGGTCTTCTTTTTGAGAGCATGGCTTATGCCCGTGTTTCCTGTCTTTCTCACTCCTTTCTAATAAAACGTAGTGATATTATTTCACAAGGGTGGAGGAGAGAGAAAGATACATGGAAGTGCTATCATAAACCACTTCTTAAACAGAATACATTTCTCCAAAAAATAAATAGGGGACAAAGAACTATGTGGGGAAAGCATACGACTGCGTCAAACATAGAGGGAAGGCGAAATGACTACCCCATCCTTATAAAATGCAATATTGTCGCTCTTACTAATGCTTCTACATGTGCTTCCATTGGCCCACACATACACGTAGGGACACAAATAATAAATCCACTACAGTTTTCCATTCTCTCTCCCACTCTTTCTTTTGTACTCTGAAGAGGCTTACAAATGGTTTGGGTGTGGCGGGTGATTCATGGATGTAAATTTTTGCATGGGACTCATTTATGGCATGGCACTCTAACGGCTGCCTTGGAGCATACATCTGTGCATTAGGATGCATGCCCATGTGCTCCATAGCCATTGGATCTGCGCTGCACACCTTGCTATGTCGTAGAGGAGTAGGATCTGTAAATTTTTTTTCCTCAAAGAGTTGATTAATCCTCTCTCTCTCTCTCTCTCTCTCTCTCTCTCAAAATCATTTCGATCTGGATCTCAACCAACTGGGTTTTAGTTGGGTTGAGATCCAAATCCGATAATGAAATGATTTTGAGGATCGATGAGGTATTTTGTGTTAAGTATACTATAAGGGAAAAGGCTGGACACATCACCTGTGCACCATTAGCTAGCATTTTCTATGTCCACTTCCCCTTTTGAGATCATCCACTGTCTTTGTATAATGCCCCATCCTATGTTTCCATTGGTGTTGCACACGGATGGCCAGTATATGCCTAGCCCTTTTCTAAAGGATAATTAGGTACAACTGGTGCTTTACCCAAAAAAAGGTGCAACTTGTTCTAACCAAATTAGTGATATGAGAAGTTGTAACCTTCTTTTGTTTGTCCTTTCTCTTATCTCTAATTTTTATTTAAATTAGTGGCAAGAGTGTTTTCATTTTTCAATACAAGTTGAAAAATGACTTATCAATATGAATTGTCATTGTCTAATGTGCAATGACAGGGTTTACCCTTATTGGGAAAAAAAAAAGTGTCATCCTAGAAGGGCAAAAAAATTAAATTTGTAATTTATTATGGGAAAATGATTTATGTGGAGGAGTGTGGGGCTGCTTCCAGACACATGGGGGAGGAGCGAAATGACTGCCCCACCCCCTATGAAAGGCAATAATGCCTATCCTAGTAGTGCTTTTAGGTAATTTTCCATTGACCCATGCGTTGGTTCAAGGGCCACGTCAGCCCTGAACAGAGAACTCTTCCCCATAATTTATTTTTCACCTTTAATTTTGCTTGCAAGAAGATTTCCCTACATTTGGATATCTTGTTTAAATCTTAGTCTAGGTTTCACTAGACACACGGATATTTGGTCCTAATCAATTAGATCTGAGTCCAAATCCATCATATCTGTGCCCGGGCCTGGTTTTATTAATGAGAATTTCAACTTGTTTCTATATTGTTATAAAATGGGTAATTTACAACGCCACCCCCTGAAGAATGCCAATATTAGAGGGACACCCCCTCTCTTTCACCAAATTGGACTCGAACCCCTTGCCGTCAGTCATCGTTACAAAATATATTAAAAATGCTGACATCAGCAATTCAAAATTTTCTTAAATACCATTTTGCCCTTAAAAATAGGAAAATACCAAAATTTCCCTTAATGGTTGTATTCCCAAAATCGATTGAAGATCCCTTCCGCCACTGTCGCCTCTGCTCCATATCCGCCGCGTGAGTCATTGAGTTGGAGAAGAAAGTCGGAGTAGTCGATCGGCGGCTGCAGCCCCTTCCGGTGAAGGTGCCAAACCTTCTCCCTCACGTCCTCCTTCTCCACCCCGCCGCCGCCTCTGCTCCATATCCGCCGCGGATAGATTCGGCCTCATCGATCCAAATACCGGCGATGGAGACCTGGACGGGCTCTTCAATGGACTTATCGGCGGTGAAATCGCATCGATTCACAATGGCTTCATGCCTCGTATGGTTGTAAGTACTGACTCAACGAACTCCTCCTCTGAAACTCTCTTGACTCCCGCCGAATCTAGGCTGAAACCCTCTTTGGCCAATGAACTCCCCCTCTGAAACTCTCTTAACTCCCGATCTCCTTTCTTTGAAAAGCTCTCTTTAACCTATGAAAATCTCCCTCTAAAACCCTATTCCTCATTTAAAGAACCCACAACTACTGGCCGCCATGACCAAAGTCGTTGCCGAGGTCGCCCAGATTCTATTGTAGGGATAGTCGGCCTTGAGGTTTAGAGAGAGAGAGAGAGAGAGAGGAGAGAGAGAGAGAGAGAGAGATATCTTGCCTTCATTGCCGCCGTTTTCCACATCTCTGTTTTTCACAGGCGTATTGAAAACAAAATCTAGCACTGATCCGAATGTAAATATATCAGAATATTTTGAGTTTAAAAAGCGACCGAACAAAGCTGTAATATGTTATGAAATATATTGGGACATCATATAGGAAAGCCGTTGCCGAGGTCTCCCAAATTCGATCGTAGGGATAGTCGGCCTTGAGGTTGAGAGAGAGAGAGAGAGAGAGAGAGAGAGAGAGAAGAAGTTGGAACCGCCGATGGTGGCTGTTGTTGCGGATGCCGATGGTAGCTGCTGTTGCAGACACTCAGTGAGAAATAGCAGGTAAAATATGATTTATTATTTGTTTTCATTAAAATGGTAAAAATGTCCTTTCAAATCTTTACTTAACGGAGACTGACGGTAAGGGGTCCGAGTCCAATTTGGTGAAAGAGAGGGGGTGTCCCTCTAATATTGGCATTCTTCAGGGGGTGGCACTGTAAATTACCCTTATAAAATTGAAACTCCGATGTGACTCAATGTTACCTGTCAAGTTGAGTGAATTTCAACTCAACTAGTCTTTCAAATAAGGGGAATGGTTTGCTAGCTGTCTGGTCGCGTGGCTTTTGCATTGAGGACATGCAAAAGCATCCAATAGAAGGGGAGTGGAGGTCATTTTTTACCCCCTTATGTGTGGGTTTAGAGAAACACGACTAAACAACATTTTTTTTCCCCTTAAAATTATGTTCAGAAATATAATTATACCTAGAATAAAAACCTAGTTGTTAAAGTTCAACCTTTTTTTTTTTTTTTAATTTCTTTAGTGATTTTCTCGTTTGTTCCCCTTTCTTCTAAGAGAGAAGCCCACAGCCTCTTATTTAGCTAAAGGGGTTTTTCGATTGGACATTCAAATATTTGGTGGTTTACTCCCTTACTTTTTCTTACAAACTCCGGTTTTGGCACGAGGTTTTTTCCTATGATTTCCTTTAATAAAATTCTTAGATGTTGTCTAAAAAAAAAAAAAAAAAAAAACCCAAATCATATCCCCTGACTAATACTTACTAACTACCCATGTCTTATCATTAGGTTACAAATATAAAGAAAGGGGACTTGAGTTTCAGGCATATACCAGATACCATCTCCAACACCAACAGAATGGCTGTCCAGGTTTTCATGGATTGGAAGGGCAGACCCATCAACAAAGAGAGACATGGTGGAGCCAAAGCTGCCTTCTTCATCTGCTGTAAGTGAAACCCTAATCTCTAAACCCAAGTCAGATTTCAAATTATTTTTTTCTTTTTGGATATTTTTGATTGAGAATTTGAGATGTGGATGAGATGGGTTGGTTTCTTCTTCTCTTGTTGCAGTTATGGTGGTGATGACAAACATGTCCTATGCACCAACCTTTCTAAACTTGGTGACATATCTTAGAGGTACCATGCATATGGATGTTGCCACTGCCTCCGCCACTGTCACCAACTTCTTTGGTGCTACATGCGCTTTCGCTTTGCTTGGTGCCTTCATCTCAGACTCTTACATCACTAGATTCAAAACCTTACTTCTTTTTGCTCCTCTTGTTTTCCTCGTAAGTCTCTCTCTCTCTCTCTCTACATTTTTTTTAAAGGTTTTTCTTCTGGGTCTCAATGTTGAGAGTGATCTGTCTTATCTTCCTCCATTAGAGACCTTGGGGGTTAAATGATATGAGCTATAATTCTTAATTTCTCTATAGGGAAGACTTTGCCTCACCACTTGCTTGTTCTACCCTCATAACATAATAGGGGCCAATGAGGTGACTCAGGTGAACCCACACCCCATGTGAATTAACGTAAAGGCCCTGTGAGTGACTAACCAAAGCAATAGAAGGATTGATGACACCAGCTTGGGGCCTATTGATCAGAAAGTGCTGACAAAGTTCAGTAACTTTACCATAAAACACTGACCAATTGGGTCCTGCTAATCCGTAGTTATAGGCTATTATTACGGATTTTTAATCATTCTTATCGTTTAAAAAACTGCAGTTATGAACTTTTTTTTGTTGTAGTGAGGGGAGGAGATGCTTTTGGCCAAAAAAAGTTGAAAAACTTAATCTGCGTGTCCAAATATATTTGGGTCTATAATTGAACTATATCGATTGGATAGGACTCGAAAAGAAGTTAATATTATTCAAAATTTATCAATTGCACAACCTAGACAGCCTGAATTATTACACCCTTACACCAAGGCCTTTTAGTGCATGTTTTGGCTGACCTGCTCAAAGTTGAGCTCTTAGAAGTCAACTTCTAATCCTTATTGGCTTTAAAGCATGTGATGAACCAGTGAACTAGGATACAAATCTCAATGCAAAGATCTTTTGAGCTTCCTGATCTATTAAATGTAGCTCAAATATAATCCGTTGAGTTGACAAAACTCTTTTACACTTTATGGGATGGATGTAATTAGTTAGAACTCAATTATCTTGTATTTTATTAATGTTAAAGGGATCCCTAAAAGGTATTGAATGCGAATACACATAGAAGCATCAATATTGGCAGGATTTTTGCCTTTTTAGGCATAGGGACCACACTATGCCTTTCAAACTTTTTTTCTCCTATATTTATTTAAGGGAAAAAATGGTTTCATATCAAAAGTTGTTTACGATGAAATTGCCAAATTGACCTAGAAAATTTATCAAGGTGGCTCACTAATTTTTAGACATGTGGCAGGATGATGTGGTAGTTTTCCTCCTTTGTATAAATATGTGTAGGATTAGATTAACCACCTCATAAATTTCAGCATTTAGTTCAATCGAATACTCTCCCATTTATTGGCATGCATCCTCTCATAGTCTCTAAATTTTCAAATCTTTCCTTTGCCACTTGGTGATTTCTATTGTTATGTGTTGTGTTGATATGTTCTATTCTTTGTATTATATTATCACTATTTTGTCTTCGGACAGATCCATGTAGACCCCATTTAGTTGGGATAAGGCTTAGCTATTATTGTTGGTGATTCCTGTTTTAGTTGAAACTCAACTCCTAAGTTGGAGACCACGAGGTCTACTGTCCACAAGACAGAAACTTCGACCATCCTAACAAATTTATTAGAATATACTCTCCCTATAATGCATAAGAACCTTATCTTATATATATATATATACATTTTTATTTATTTATATTTTGTTAGAACGATCCATCCTAGATAACTTCGCCTTTTTCATAGTACTCAAAATAATTATTTTAATTCTTTACTTAGAATTAAATGGGTTTTTTAGCATTGACCTTTAACAACATGAAGTGAACAACTAAAATCATAAAAACCTTGTCTAATTCCCTTCTTACAACCTCTAAAATATTGCTAGTGGTTAGGGGATGAAAATCTCATATTTACATTAAAATAGTTGAGAGCAACTTCATTCTTCATCTATTGCACAAAGGGATATATTAAAATTGACTTTGATTTTGGATCTTCCTTAGTTGCAGCCCCCCAACCCCACCTTCACCCCAATCCCCCTAAAAAAAAAAAAGAGGATTTGAATCTTTCTTTAACCTCTGTAAAGCTTGTTAAATCTCATCATTAAAGTAGTTGAGAGCAACTTCATTCTTTATCTATTCACAAAGCAGTTAAAATTGACTTTGATTTTGGATCTTCCTTAGTTGCAGCCCCCCCAACCCTACCTTCCACTCCCAAAAAAAGAAAAATAAAAGGGATTTGAATCTTTCTTTAACCTCTGTAAAGCTTGCTAAAATCTCATCTTGACATTAAAGTAGTTGAGAGCAACTTCACTCTTTGTCTATTGCACAAAGCAGTTAGAATTTACTTTGATTTTGGATCTTCCTTAGTTGCAGCCCCCCAACCCTACCTTTCCCATCCAAAAAACAAAAAAAGGGGATTTGAATCTTTTTTTAACCTCTGTAAAGTTTGTTTGCACTTGGGACTTGGGAATAACGAAAAATCCAGATCTGAATCTTACTTGAAGATGGGATGTCGATGTCAATTTGGACGTGATCAGATACAAGTTCAGCTTCTGATTATAGACAAGTTATTTATTAATTTATATTTAATTATATTTTTCTGAGGAAAAAGTTGCAGTAATGCATTTTACAACCATGATGAGATCTTTTATACCTTTTAATCTGGTTGACGTCAATAAATTTTGAAGAGCATGCCTAATGCTTTGGGAAGTATGGCCAACTAGTTAGTCAATAAAATAATTTTAATCATTCACCCTTTTACTTGTTTATTTAGTTGAATCACTTAGGTGACTTTTTTTTTTTTTTTGCGGGGGGGGGGGGGGGTGGGTGTGGGGGTGTTTAAGAAACTAGTTAGATAACTTTGGTCCGGAATATAACCATTTTAACTTAGGGAAGTGTTTTTCTATGGGGGAGTGTGCTAATGAGAGTACATGAGGAAGCATCAAAAAATGCATCATTTTCTATTTCATTAGGGGTCGGTTGGTCATTTTGCCCCCATGTGTCTAGGCGCAAGGGCCACACTCTCCCACACAAACCGTTTTCCATTTTCCATTTTCCTCTTCAATTTATTATGTGATTGTCATATCTTGCTTTTAGGTATAGGGTTCCAAGGAGGATAAAAATTCATCTTCCATAGTTTCTCCGTTTGAGTGCAAGGGGAATTATTTGGAATTAGTGATACAACCATGTGGGAGAATAATTACAATTTTTTTTTCTTAGGTTTGAAAATTTCGCTTCCTTTTCCTGTTATTTTCCTTACAACCGAACAAAGCCTATGGTCATATGACGATCTTTTATTACCTTCCCCATAGAGGCTGGAGCTATGTGTTCTATAGTAATGTGTAAGTAGACCCAGATAGGGTCAGTTAGCCTGAAGTTACGCATCTCTAGATATGTACTATTGTAACCAGTGCACGAGGCTCCGGCCATTGGGGTCTGGGAGGATCATAATGTATGCAACCTTACCCTCGCTTCGCGGAAAGGCTATTTCCTAAGCATCTCCAACTAGGTATTACAAAATATTCCAAGATATTCATTTTTGGGTTCTAAAAAACTATGCAAGAAATAATTACCAAAGAGATCAGGTTACACTTATATCTAGGGGTGTCAATCAGTCGGGCCAGGCTAATCTCGGTTAGGCCTAACCGGGCTTGGCAGTGTGAAATCCTTGCATTGTGAACGCCCATTTACTTAAACGGGCATGGGTTTGGGGGGGCATGGTACTATTTATAATCGGGCCAATCGGTGTCAGGCTTTAATTGGGCTACCTTAAACGGGCCTTAAACTGGCTATGGGCCTATTTAATTATAAACGGGCTCTAAACAGGCCTACCCTAAAATCATTTTTTAAGAGGATTAAACTATTGGCTTTACATTTGAAGCATTTTTCTTAGAATTTAAGAAGATAAGATTCTTAGAAAAGGTATTTACAATTTAAGCATTACTCATATTTTGTAGTATTAGTGGTAGAATAGGTATTTACAATTTAAGCATTTTTCTAAAGGGGGTCGGGCCGGTCGGGCTAAGTGAGTCGGTTCTGATGGGCTACTTAAGTGAGTCGGGCCGGTCAGGCGCCCGATGGGCTACTACTCTGCATCGTAGATGCTCGTTTAATAAACGGGCCGGGCTTAAGCCCAACACATTTATTAAACGGGCCGGTTCAAGTCGGGCCATAAGCAAGTCGGGCCGGGTCGGGCCTACTGGTGCGGGCTCAGGATTGACACCCGTACTTACACACCCCACCCCCCCCCCACCAAAAAAAAAAAAAGAAGAAAAAAAAAGGGTTTTAGAGTACCTGGGTTCATGCATAAGAAAAGTTTAATGAATGACAACAATCATAGAAAATCTTTAAATGAAATCAAATCTTACACACTTGTTATGGTTTTCTTCTTGTAGGGCTTTATAATGCTTACATTTCAAGCATATTTCCCATCACTTAGGCCACCAGCATGTGAAACCTCTGGGCAACAAAGCAACTGCAAACAAGTCCATGGCCCCAAAGCTGCTGTTCTCTACATAGCTTTGTACATGATAGCCATAGGTGAAGGAAGTTTAAGAGCCAACCTCCCACCATTTGGTGCTGACCAGTTTGATGAGGATGCTAACAGCAAGTCCCGCCGCAAATCGAGCTATTTCAACTGGTTAAATGTTTCCATTTTTGGAGGATCAGTGATCGGTTTAATCCTGATAGTGTGGATTGAGTCCAGCAAAGGATGGGTTGAAGGTTTTGCTTTAACTTCAGGTGTTATGTTACTAGGAATCATAGTATTTGCATTTGGTATTAAATTCTACAGGCATCAAATCCCAAGTGGAAGCCCTCTTACTAGAATGTTGCAGGTAGGAATTAATTAAAGTCTACTTGATCTCCTAATTAGATTTTTTAATCTCTTTATGTTTAATATCTGTTTAGATTGCTAATTTTCTTCTGTATCTTCAGGTTTTGGTGGCTGCATTTAAGAAGAGAAATCTTCCCTTGCCGGAAAATGGAGCAGAATTATTATACCAAGGATCTCTTGATGAAGAGGTGATAGGGGAGATACTCCCACACACACAGAGTCTCCGGTAAGTCTAGAAATCATCAATGTAAGTAAACAATACAGGAAAGATAAACTAGTTTGCCACATGGCATTAAATGGGTTTGGTAAGCGTCTCATTAGTGCAATTTCAGCTTAAAATGAGTAGAGGAAGCACTATACTTCATTAGGCAAAGATGCAGGAAAGATAACCTAGTTTGGGCCCTTATAGGTGTCATTATGCCCGATGAATTATAACGCCTCACTATTTTCTAGTTGGCAGTACAAGGGTTAGTCCTGGTTGAATAGGATCTCACATACATCTCAGTGACCAATTTTTAGCCTAAACTAAGCAAGGAAAGTAGCCGAATCCTGATTCAAGTGTTTAGTAAATAACCAAAATACCATAAAACGGAGTTGAATATACCCAACCACTTCATGTATGTGTCCACCTCCTTTGGTTCGGTGCATGCTTAAAACTACAAGTCTTTGCTGTGCCTTGCTTTACATGTGAAAAGGTTCAACTCCCAAACCGGATAAGAGAAAAAGGGCTATGTAGGTAATTGGTTCTGCTCCACTCGAGACAGTCTCACTCAAAAATACAAAATGACATCTTTTGAAATTTTAGCTATTTCCTCTAATCATTTTAAGCTCAAATTGCACTAAATAAATCATTAAGTGTGGATTATTAAGCATTAAACATAAAGATCTAACTTAAGAAAGATAGAATCATTTTAATTCCAATCAGAATTAAAGAATAATCAAGTCAATTTTTTCCCTTGCAGATTCCTGGACAAAGCTGCAATTCTGAATGGACCAAAAGGGAATTGGTCTCTTTGCAGTGTGACCCAAGTAGAGGAGACTAAAATTGTCATCCGAATGCTCCCGATATTCCTAAGTGCTTTATTTGCTTACATTCCCATACCACAACTCTTGACATTTACCATTCAACAAGGAGGTACAATGAACACTAA
>NW_024868171.1:0-173146 GCF_013358625.1 Macadamia integrifolia
TCAAGGTGTGGAATGACTAATCTATATAGCATATTCATGATGACATGACTAGATTAGATATAGTTATATGAATGCCAAACAAATGCCTTGAAACAAGGCCAAACGTCCTCTCTCCACTTACTTGTAGCGTACAAGGATTCCCGTTCGGTACGGGTGAGATCCGGAGCGAATCGGGTAGGGTTTGGTGAACCTAACAAAATTGAGCGGGGTTAGTACTTCACCATTTTAGAATCAAAATTAATGAAATCCGATGTCAAAATCGTGTTTAGAACGTCAAAAGAAGGTCACACGTCCGATTTGGGTTCGATCGGACATACGGATCACCTTCGGGGCCAAACAGGTGGGTAAGACAAGTGGGCTGTCTACCCACCGGTTATGACCGGCGGGTACCCGCCGGTTATACCCGCCGGTTGTACCCGCCTGTTTGGCCAGGGACCCCCCTGCCCTCTCAGGTGGGTACTCTCAGGCGGGTAGGTACCCGCCGGTTGTACCCACCGGTTTTGGCGGGAATGACTCTGTTTCTTCCCCATTTTCTCCATCCTTTGGGGAATCAAATGGGGCTTTCCCCCACCCATTCTTCACACCTTTGAAGTCCTATAGGATGGTTCTAACCTAGATCTAGGTTAGATTCAAGTGAGGGAAACCATCTTACCTTCTTTGCCCAAAAATGACTTCAAACCCTTCAAATCGCTTTCCAACTCACAATGCTCCTTCTATCTTGTCAATATCTCTTCAAATCCTTCAAGATCAACACATAAATCATCTATTAAACCTTAGATTCATCATTTCAAAGGGTATTTACAAGATCTAAAGAAACCATACTCGAATCAAGGGTTTAAAGCTTGGGTATGGTGAATGTTCATAAAACCCAACTTTTCTTACCTCCAACTGTAGATCTAGAGTTGAAGATTACTCTCCCGGCACCGGAATGGCAAGATCTAGCTTCGGCGCCACTGAAATCCTTCCTTTCTTCCTCTTCCTTTCTTCTTCCCTTTCTTTTCTCTCTCCTCTTTACTTTTCTCACCAAACGTACGAGGGTAATAAATGGAAAGAAAAGAATCATAAAGCTTTATATACTATTCCTACTTAAGTGAATAGTGTTGGATGGGTCACTCAGGTGGGTGGGTGTACCCACCTGTTATACCCACCTGAGAGCCAAAACTTGGGATTTTGACCGGGTTCGGACCTCGGCGCGAACCCCACCCCAGGAATACGATGTAGCATACGTATATACATTAAAATACGGATATAATACCTATTTTATCCGTACATAGCCTTATGGTAGGTGCACGTACACGGTTTGGGCACTCCCGTCTCTTCTGGCACTGGCTCGGACTTGTCGGGCCAGCCGGTGTTTAAGGTCACCCGTGCCATCATAGCCCATAAGGAACCCGCTCTAATATCCTCTGGCTCGGTTCCTGCATGGTTAAACCGGTTCAAATCACAAAATCAGACAGGGTTTAAGAAGTGGGGTATTACAGTATATATGTGTGATAACTTAGCCATGCATGCGGAATAGAAATAATCATAGAAAATGTTCATCCTTAAGCATATAGTAGGAAGAACGGTTGAACCAGGCAGATTGGGTGCCTAACACCTTCCTAATTTTGTAGCTTGACACTTACCCTAAATTTCTTGACCATACCAACTTTTGAGCCCTTTTCTCAGGAATCGGGCCCACCCTAGGGTCCTATGCCCATAATCTTAGGTGGTGACTCCAAACCCCTTTTGCATGATCTCGATCCCCGTATTGGACCATCATCAAATCCCCATCTTGAATGGCAACTTTACACTCTTACAAAATAGGCCTCCACGGATCTCCGAGTGGCAGTACGGCGGTGCGGGGCCTGTAAGCAAAGCACACACAACACACCCCTCCCTCATAAAGAGAAAGAGAGGAGAGAGGACAGAATGGATGCAAGTCCTTTCCCTCCCCACAAGGGAAAAAGAGAAGATATCATCTTCCGGCCGCTAGCCTCACAGTGGCGACTCCACTAGTGTTAAATGTCAAGCTTTCGACTCTAGAAGCTACCATTAAATGCAAGAACATTTCCCACCACATCTATTTGAAACCATGTTTGGCTAACCCCATGTTTGTAATTATATTTTCTAACCGCATCATACATCGTGCTCGAAGTGAAATCATTTGGCGAGGGACTCCTTGCCATGCCCGCACCCTCGGGAGGTCAGTGCATGTTATGGAGAGTACTCTGAGAGCAAATGGTAGCCGCTTCCTGTACAAGAGTGTGGGTATTGTTAAATGGTGAGGATGTTCATATTTGTGCCAGCACCCTCGGGGAGGTTCGTGCACTTTATGACGTTCTGAGATCGAATAATGATATTCCCACATTACACTTTTGCACACAATCACTCACGGTTCTACCACCCCATGGCTAGTTGCTTAACCTCATGTGTAGTCATGAGTAATGGGCAAAGAAGTCACCCCCTTGATCTTGTACCCATGGTTATATCACAAGGATCACGTACCTTGTGTATATAGGTCCTATCAAGGAAGCCTTATCAGTCCTATTGCATCCGCTGCATACTCACATCATATAGGAAGTAGATGGAGAATGCTAGGAACGCCACAAGCTAATCTGTAGAATTTGTTTGTGATCTTAAAAAGGAATATTCCTATGATATGTTCTAGTCATAAAGAAATGCTCTCCTAAGTCGCTTTAGGATAAAATGTGTCCTTCCTCCTTAGAAAAAAAATATGGATGATTTGGCGTACCCGATTCGAGATAACTTCTGTTAAAGTCCTGTAAAATGTCGAATTATCTAAAAGACCTGAGGAAACTGAGAGGAACGTCATCTAGTGGGATAAGATTAAGGAATGCATGACTTTATTGGCAAAGAATGTATTAATAGGGATGTTATGGTCAAGCCATTTGTATGAGTCTCCCTCTTATGACATTGAGTGGACTAGGGGCATCAACCCCTATACACTCCCTACCACCAAGTGGACTAACTTTGGATGGATTATTGGTTGTTAATCTAGTGAATGTGTGAACAAGGGGTTGGGAATTCGAGAATCCTAAAATAAACCATTTTTGGTTTAGGCACATTCCACACCTCAAATATTCTCAGTGGTCCATTTGGACACGTCAGGATAATCGGTTGATTCACCATCGTCTCCCCAAGATTATCTACCGCTAAGTGACTAAAGCCTAGTTAGCATGGATCCACACAACTTTGAATCACCCGAGCAAGCATGGGTCCATCCCGTAGAGAATTTGCAGACAGAGATGGCTGAAGTCAAGAGAGGAATAGCTCAGATATTGTATGCACTTCAGAACTCTCCCAGGGTCGAACCAGCACAAGCTACTGGAGAGTTGGATCAGAACGGACCTATGAGTCGTCGCAGGAACTCTTCCCAAGTTGACTCAGGAGAGCTAGAGCAAGTTAGGCCAACCGGTCAAAGAGGAGTCTCACCTACCAGTCCAAATGGTCAACGAGGAACCTACTCGAGGGTCCCTCCTCCTAGGGTAGTGATTGAAGATGAGGAAGAGGAATTTGCAGCACACGTCTGGATGGAACCTCCATAGACAGAGAGAGAAAAAAAAGTCAGGGAACAGTTACAAAAGTTTGAAAATATGCTCCGAACAGGGAAGAGTTCAGAAAACCAAACAGTGGATTCATATGAAATAAGTTTCTTTTCTGGGGCCAGGATTCCTGAGAAGTTCAAGTGGCAGGCCAACAGGTTTGATGAGTTAGGAGACCCCAAGGCTCATCTCAAGGTTTTTCTCAACATCGCTAAGTCAGGACCTGCACTGAGATGGCTTACATAGTTGGAGTCATCCCAAACTCAGAATTGGACAATAGTGGTGAAAGCCTTCACCAAGCAGTACTCATATAATACCGAAGTGGATGTGAAACGTCAGGAGCTTGAGATGTTGAGATAATAGCCTAGAGAAGGATTCACTGCCTTTTTGATGAGGATTAAGAATAAGGCCACCAAAATGGCAGACTAGCCTTCGGAAGCAAAGCAGGTGGAGATGTTGATTGAGAACTTATCAAAGCTTTATTATGATGTCCTCTACTACCAACATCTACAGATTTTTGGTGCCCTGATAGCCACCAGTAGACGTGTGGAAAACAAAATTCTGAGAGAGGCCCAGTATCAAGGATCATCCCAAGATGTAAGCAAGAACACTAGAGTTGGATGGGGAAAGAGCCTCAAAACTGAGGTGGTGGGTGTGGTCCAATATTCAATCTCGCCTGTCACCTCTTCACAACCATTTCTGAAGCAGATGCACCCTCCCAGAAGGCCCCTTGTCCAAGAAGGCAGTATTTTGATTTGGGAATGCCTGTGACGACAGTATATAAGAAGTTAAAGAAACAAGGATTACTAGGGACAGTGGCTCTAAGAGTAATCAACAACCCTCCCCCAGCTCGGTACAGAGACCATAAGTATTGTGCTTACTAGATTCAGAAGGGGCACACCATTGAAAGATGTATAGGTCTCCTACATGCTATCCAGGATTTGGTTGACAATGGGACCATTGAAGTCAAGGTCAAGCAACCTCCCAATGTCAACACCAATCTACTCCCCGATCATGTGAACAATCTAAATGGAGAAGCCACAGAGAGTGATCCCACTCAACTCATTGTACCCAGAGCTCAAAAGAATCACATGAATGCTTGCGCTTATAGGAAAATCATGAGTTAAAGGGCTAGAGCTATGAGGACTCCCAAAAAAAGAGAGCCATCAGAAGAAGAATCAGACGATTAGACTCCCACCGTTCATCCTTCCTCATTAACAAAAGAATCCACTTTACCACATTACCAACCTCCACCATACCTCCCACCTTCACCATATTACCAACCTCCCCCATATCATCAACCTTCACAGTACCACCATGGAGAAGGAATTTCTTCATCTTATCACCCCCAATATTCATATCCTACCTCTCATATCACCTCATCTTCATACCACCCTGCTTTGTACCCCTGATCACCCTCATACCAATCCCATTCTCAAGTTTTAGTGTACAACCCAAAAGAAGGATGGACGGATGGGGACAATTGGAAGGATATGCTTGTACTACCAAATTCCCCAAAGATGACCTCATCAACAGGATCAGTGAATGCTTTAAGAGAAGACCAGGAGGGTGATCCCACTTCTCTAATTCAGCCCACTATATCTTTAAAGGATAACACAGAGATGATTGAAGAGATTACAGATGATCTTCTTAGAGTAGTAATCGCATTGGCCATAGGGGAACAGATTAAAGAGTACCACCCCCTAATCCACATAGGGAGTGACGCAGAGGACGATGAATCAGGTCTGATCCAACTTTGAGCTAGTGATGTAAAGTCCAACCCTATGGAAATCTTCTGGTCCATACGCTCTGAATACTACGAGCGTTTGGATGCAGGAGAATTTGATGGTCAAGAGAAATCTGATGAAGAACCAAGTGATAGGGAAATCGATGAAGAGGAGAATGACACGAGGACAAGAATAAGGATGAGAATGATGGAGATGGCTCTAATTCTCAAGAGGATGATGAGTATCTGGACTGGGATGACTATCAAGGGCCTTAGTACAATGATAATAATGATGAGTCATAATATTACTCACCAGATCACCAGACATGTTTCTCAGTCTATGCTATCTGTGGTGATGACCTAATAGTTGATCCGACAGGTGGCATTCAACCTTCCCTCTGTATGGGAGGAGATGATTCTACATCATATTCAGAAAATGATGAAGAATCTGGAGAGCTGATGTAAGTTTATATGGATGAATGGGAATCCGCATTAGAGATGGAAGAAAAGCTATATAAAGTATACTCAAACACATTGAGGATGCAGGAAAGAGTAAAAGAAATTGGCAATATACAGGGCGAAGTACCTACCAGTGAGCATTATTACCATGAGCAGCTAAATGATCTGGAGGAAATAGGGCTAGACGACACATTCATAGAGGCAGTAGACGTCGCATTCCAACAGCTTTCTAATGCAGTCGAAAAATTACGAGCCAGGGCTCTCGACATTTGTGGAGGACCTTGACTTCCCACCCCAAGCAGGGAGGCAGAATCAGGAGAGAAAGATGATCCCATGGTAGAGATAATCACCATAAATAACAGTGATGATGAAGATTGCTATCCCACAGAGATCATAAAGAAACTCGTTAGTATGATGGAGACTTGGAGTGTAAAAGACTACAAGGGCAAGGCCTTAGCAATAGAACAATCAAGGGCTAATAATGCCAGAACTAGTGGCTTGAAAAGAGAACCAGAGAATCCATTCCTGGCTCAACTCAAGAAGTCCTAGGCTAATATCTCAATTTGGGAATTGTTAATGGCATCCCCCACACACCGTGGTCTTGAAGTCTCTTACCAACATGCAGGTGCTAATTGAGATAAATCCGACACATCTCGTACACATAGTAGGGGCAACATATGCGGTACAATCCTTGATGTTCTCAGATTTAGAGCTCCCCAAAGGATCCTAGCACAATAGAGCTCTCCACATCTCAATAGAATATCTTGACAAGGTGGTTCTCCAGGTGCTTGTTGACAATTGGTCCGCTTTAAATGTTCTACCCTTGAGATCAACAAAAGTATTGGCATCAACCTAGAAGAAATGAGGCCAACTACCCAAACCATATGGGTATATGACAATACCAAGAGGAAAATCTTTAGCATCCTCAACCTTACTGTAAAGATTGGTCCGGTGAAGTTTGATATTGATTTCCAAGTCATTGATATACATGCATCTTTCAACATGCTCTTGGGAAGGCCTTGGTTGCATCATGCGAAGGTAGTGTCCTCTAGCCTCCATCAAAAGATGTTCATTCATAAAGAAAAGGTAATTACGATAGCTGACGATCTCGAGGTGATTAATACCTTGGCCAATATTGAAAATGGGGAAGAACAAGACCGGGAAGTTCAACTAAGTGGTTTCGAATTAGAAACAACTTATGCAGTCATTGCCAAAGAAGTTCCAAAGGAGGAAATCTTGACTAACTATGAGGCCGTCTGGAATCCACGAGTGAAGCAAATGATGAAAACTATACAATATTTTCCTGGTATGGGACTAGGGAAATATCATCAAGGAGTTCCAAAGCAGCCTAGTTTGGCAGTAAACAAAGGAAAGAATGGTCTCGGGTACACTCCTCTAACCACTAAGGGGCAAAGAGTATTGAGGATGGCTAGAAAAATCTCCGTCTCTTGCTACCCTACTCTCAATGGATATTTTGTAAGGGAAGGAGAAGATTTCCCCTTTTACAAAAATGTGGAGCCACAGTTCGATGAAACCACCGCAAAGATGCAACCAGGATTTGAAGTGTTCTATCAAGATGAGTTCGACTGGGTAACTCATGCAGTAGAACACTAGTAAATGCTAGTCAAAGAAAGTGATCAAGGCAGCTACATCACCAGGATAGCAGAGATTGCACTGATTGAAAATGGGTCTTCCTCTAGTCACCTTACAATATTAATCTGATCAAAGCAGGCACCAAGTCCTTAAGTCCTCTTGAAAAGAGAATGGGAAAAGAAGATAAGGCGCACCTGAAGCCTACAACTTCCTATTGATTTGAAAAGCTACATTTTCTCCCTCCTATAAGAACTAAGAGCCCGAGAGCTGCATGAACTCAAGCCTTGTCCTTTTAGAGGAAGAAGTGCATATGCAAAGCAAAGAAGGGCACAAAGAATGATGGTTTGCATGTACTGTGCCCGAATCAACTGCAATAGGAAGGACTGTGAAGGTGGTCAAAGATGTGACCGAGGCACCGGGATGGTATCCCTCAACAGGCTTGAAAAGATGGACTTTATAGAAAGAGGATTGAGCAGTCTCCACCATTCCTCACCCCTTAAAAAGTTTGGTTTTCGAGAGCACGAGGTTGATTAGCTGGCATTTGTGAAGAAACAGACACATCCAGAAAAACCATTGCACCGTTGAAGAAATAGCAGCAACTTTCTCGAAAGGAGAAGAAGGCTCTTTGCCACATCTCCTCATCCATCGAGCCATTGAACCGCTCTTTATTTGGACTAGTATTGGAGAAGACTTCAAGTTTACTCATGCTATCAAGTCAACCAACCTGAACACCACTGAAAAAAGCATCAAGTCCATTGTCAAGTCCATGGTTGAGTCTGTTGTTGAGTCTATTGTTTATAATTTCATGTTAGCCTCCCCTCTCGAGGCGAGTCCAGAGTCCGTTTATATCGAGTGTATTACTCCTTCCATGAACGATATTTTTGATTCTTAGTATGACTTGCCTCCTTTTTCTGATGATGATCTTAATAAATATCAAAAGTTAATAAAATAATGCAAACCAAAGAAATCCCAACCTATCCGTGAGGATACTCAGGTTATTAATCTAGGAACCGACCCATGCCGTTGAATGGTAAAAATTAGCACTGCCCTTGACAACGAAGAAGCAGAATAGATAATTAGTCTTCTAAAGGAATTCACCCAGGTCTTTTCTTGGTCTTATAAGGATATGCTTGGTATCAATACCGACATCGTGCAACATTGATTTTCGACCTATCCTAGGGTAAAATTGATAAAGTTGAAGCTCCAAAGAATGCGGCCAGAATGGAGTGTGAAGATCAGAGAAGAAGTTGTCAAGTAGTCGAATGCAGGATTTCTATAAGTGGTAAAATACCCCCAATGGTTGGCCAACATTGTACTAGTGCCGAAGAAAGATGGTAAGGCACGGATGTGCGTGTACTTCTGGGATCTTTACAAGGTAAGCCCTAAAGATGACTTCCCATTACCTCTCATTGATGTATTAGTGGATAACACGGCAGAGCATGCCTTGTTATCCTTTATGGATGGATTCTCGGGGTACAACCAAATAAGCATGCACCTAGAGGATCGTGAGAAGACAGCCTTCACCGCCCCATGGGGAACCTATTGTTATAAGGTGATGCATTTTGGGCTAAAGAATGCTAGGGTAACTTATCAAAGAGTAGCCATGGCCATATTGCATGACATGATGAACAAATATGTGGAAGTCATGTGGACAACATGATAGTGAAGTCAAAAGATCGGCAGGGGCATATTCCCGCACTAAGGCGATTCTTTGAAAGGATCAAGAAGTATCAGTTAAAGTTGAATCCTCAGAAGTGTGTATTTAGGGTAACAGTAAGAAATTGTTGGGTTTCTTGGTGAGTGAAAGAGGCATTGAAGTTGACCCTATCAAGATCAAGGCAAATCAGGAGATGCCCACACCTCGGACTGAGAAGCAAATACGAGGATTTTTGGGTCACATCTAAGTATATCAGCAGATTCAAAGCTCAGTTGACTACAATCTGTGAACCAATTTTCAAGCCACTAAAGAAGGATCAGCCCATGGAATGGAATGACCAATGCCAACAAGTTTTTGACAAGATCAAAGGATACCTTATGAACCCACCAATATTGACACCATCAGTGGAAGGAGAGCCACTTCTATTGTACTTATCACTGGGAGAATATTCCATGGACTCATTGCTAGCACAAAAAGAGATAGAAAAAGGGGCAGAGCATGCCATATATTACCTCAGCAAGAAATTCCTAGAGTATGAGACCCGGTTCACATCTTTGGAAAGAACTTATGTCGCATTGATTTGGGCAACAAAAAGGTTGGGACACTATATGGTAGCTTATCCAGTATGTTTAATCTCCAAAATGGATCCAATCAAGTACCTCTTTAAGAAACTAGCCCTAACAGGAAGGATGGCTCATTGGTTACTTTTGCTATCAGAGTTTGATATCACCTATGTTACCCAGAAATTTATCAAAGGGCAAGCTATAGCCTATCATTTGACTGCCCACCCTACAGAGGATGGAAGAGTTTTTTTATGATGCTTTTCCTGATGAAGAAATCACAGCCATAGGGGAAGAAGACACAGCTAATGAATGGTAATTATTCTTTGATGGAGTGGCTAATCAAAAGGGGTGTGGTGCAGGAATATTGCTTGTCACTCATGACGGTCTTTATTTGCCTTCATCATTCTACCTCGATTTCCCCTATACCAACAACATTGCTGAATATGAAGCTTGTGCTTTGGGACTAGAAAACGGCCTTGACTATTGGAGTGAAAAGGATCAAGGTGTATGGAGGTTCATCCATTGTCATTTGTCAAACAAAGGAAAAGTGGAAGACTAGAGATGAAAAGTTGAAGCCATATCAAGAACATCTGGAAGAGGTGGTTGAATACTTTGAGAATATCTCATTCGAATACTCCCAGAGAGATAATAATAGGTTTATTAATGCCATTGCAACCTTGGCTTCCATGGTAGAATGCAACCCTATAGCTAGGGTTCGACCATTCTTGGTGGAACAAAGAAGTAGGTCCATTTATCAGAATTCGGTGAACTCCCTCACTACGGATGGTCAGTCATGGTTTCCTCACATAGTGGATTTCATTAAGGAAAGGAAGCACCCAGTTGAAGCAACTGAAAGAGAAAAGAAATTTTTGAGAAGATATGCCACCCATTTTATCCTTCAGAAAGATTTTTTGTACAAAAGATCCTACGATGGAATACAGTTGTTGTGTGTGGATGGGGAGCAAGCCTCAACCATCATGGAGGAAATTCATCAAGGTCTCTGTGGACCCCACATGAATGCCAAGATGTTATCTAAGAAGGCTGGGATATTACTAAAACACAATGGAAGTGGATTGTGTGGACTTTGTCAAGAAATGCCACAAGTGTCAGATATTTGCTAGCATCATACATATCCTGCCAATAGAGTTGCATTCGCTCAGTTCATCTTGGCCATTCTCCACTTGGGGGATCGATATCATTGGGAAGATTAACCCCAAAGCATCCAATGGTCACGAGTTCATCTTGGTAGCCATTGATTATTTTACCAAGTGGGTAGAAGCTCAGTCATATGCGGTCCTCACATCTGCTAAGGTAGCCAAATTCATCCAAGAAAATATCATCTCCTGGTATGGAGTACCTTAAGAATTGATATCAGATCAGGGATCCCATTTTTGGGGCAAGACCTATAAAATCTACACAAAGTTCGATATCAAAAGACACTGCTCTACCACTTATAGGCAGCAGACCAATGGGGCAGTGGAAGTAGTCAACAAAAACATCAAAGTCATCCTGTAGAAAATGACAAAAACACATAAGGATTAGGTTGATAAGTTACCCCTTGCCTTATGGGCATATCAGACTTCTATACGATCCTCGACGAGGACAACCCCTTTCTCTTTGGTGTATGGGGTTAAGGCCATTCTACCCATAAAAATCCTAGTACCATCCCTAAGGGTGCTTCTTGATAGTCAGCTACCTGAAGGAGAGTGGGTGAAGGCCAGACATGACAAGCTCAATTTTCTCGATGAAAGGCTTATGAAAGCCATAGATAATCTAAAGAAATATCAACTGAGAATGGTCAGGGCCTTGAACAAGAACGTGAAGCCTTGCCACATAGAGGAGGGTGAACTTGTTCTTCGAGAACAAAGAGCCCCAATTCATGACCCAAGAGGGAAATTCAGGCCCAACTGGAGTGGCCCATTCACTGTCAAAGAGATTTTACTAAGCAAAGCTGTGAAACTCATAGACTACAATGGCGGAGAAATACCCGGACTGGTCAACATGGATCAACTCAAGAAATATTATGTCTAAAAGGATGAATAGCCCGAACTACGTCAGACCTAATTCCTCTCAAGGGATATGTAGGCAACTTAACATGTGCAAGTGCGGTCTCAACCATCTCAAGCCAATAAATTGGTTCCTAAATTAATGATCAAGAAATCTTAAAATATCATCATAGTTTGTGTCCCCCAAGAATCGCCATTTAGCATATAAGGCCATTAGGTTTATGTCGTTCACCTATGGTCCGTCAAACTCTTATCCAGGATTCCATCCCCTAAAAGAAAACCGCCACCCGACACCAGTTTATCAAGGCCAGTTTATTCCCTATCCTTGATCAATAAAAAAAAAGAAGCTTAATGCAACGGTGGTAGAGGCTTGTTTTAGTCATTAGCTAATGAGTAATGCTTTGATAAATCATCGTATCTCTTTTGTTTGTGATGGTTTTAGGCAAAGTCATGAGCTCGTTAGCTAAGACATTGAGGAAATGGACCTTAGACATGAACATAAGGGCGCCAGGATTGCTGAAATCCATGAATGTTTCATTTCTCGATAGGATCGGGTGTGTGAAATTACATCACCAATTACTCCGGTAGGTGCCTCAACACTAGGTTGCCAATCTGCATGTATTTTAGTTTGGATTAGTAGAGATCCACCCAACTCTCGAGGAATTCTGAGTTTGTATGTCATCTCCACCCAAAGGCAGGTTATTCCAACCATCTTTAAAGAAATATTATTTAGAGGAAATTTAGGACTTCTTTGGATGGAAAGAAGAGGAAGTGAAGTAATTCGTCAGGTATGGAAAGATTGACATTCTGAGGGTGGCCTAGATCTTCGCCCAATATCTACCAATGGGAGGAATCCATCGACAGAGATCACAAGATGCTTATTTACTTTGCATAATAGCTTATTATGTTCTCTGAACTCCCAGGCATGGTGCACCGCCCGTTCTGATTGAGTTGGTAAAATAGTTGAAGAAAGGAAGTAACATCGTCCCTATGGTTCTTGCAAAAACATTCAAGGGATTCGATGACATGAGCCATGGCTATAGATTTAGACTAGATCATTATCAAGGGAGTTCTACTATTTTTCAAATATGGCTCCTTGAGAAACTAAAGTTAGCTAAGCTATTAAAAGAAGGCCCGCTCGAAGCTCTTTGCTACCAGGATAAGAGGGAAGTTCCAGAATTTAACCTTATCACTGACTGGGAGAAGTACCTGTAAGAAAGGACTGTGTGAGATATTGCATGGAGATGCCCAAAGAGGCCACAAGAAGATTTTCTGATGAAGACCCCTAGCTACAACTACGTCAGGTTGATGGGATTAACTCACACATCCTTTTATTTGCCTACGTACATCGACCAACAATATGGGCTCGAGGTGATGGACCTAGAAGAGTTAGTGAACTTTCACCCACCTCAAGAGTTGTCTCCCCACCTTGTTACTTACCTATCTTGTCTATGGTAGGAAAAATTTTTTCCCTTCTCATGTAAGTCACTTGGTAATAGAATGAGGAAGTATTTGGATTTTCGTGTTATCTCGATTATTCTAATTATGATTTGAGTTGTGGAATTGATTATGCCTAAACATTGCAAACCACTAACAAAAACAAAAAGAAAAGATTCTCTTTAAGATAGATAAGATGCCAAAATAAACAAGGGGGAAGGGAAAAAGAAAAAGAAAAAAATGTGCATATGTTTACACTTGTAGGAGCTACAAGAATAGGTCCCTAAGAAGCAAAGTCATCATCTGAACCATACTCTGAATCATCCTCGTGGAATATCGGGGAACTTATGGTTGCCAGTCTAGTATCCTCTAGCCTCTGGGTCAAATCCTGAATCAGTGCATCCTGCTGGGAAATTTCCTACTAGTAGGAGCTGACTTGGCTCTCCAGGGCGACAATCCTTCCATCCTAAGGAATATAGGAGAGGATCAAGAAGAAGAATAATGAAAGAAGAAGCGCAAAAAGAAAAAGCAAGAGGTAGAAAATACCTTGGCAATCATCACCTCACACAAGCCATGATGCATCCTCCTGATCTCATACTAGACCTCCAGAGACACCTGAGAAAAAGCATGTCAGCCAAAGGAGATCGAAAGTCAATTAAAGGATAGTCAGATACTCAGATAGTCATAAGGAATGGGCAGCCTAAGGGAAGCATCTACATCTCTTCTCTACTCTAGAAGATGAGGGAGGCTAGGATTGGCTGCGTTGGGGTAGCACCAAGTAGGGAAGCCACAGAAGGGGATGTTGGCTACTCTTAGAGACCCACTCGCACTGGTAGAGGGTCCATTTTTTGATGGACCGGCAGCATTGACGTGTGACTGAACTATAGAAAGATCCACATGTCGTATTCTCCCCTGAAAGAACGTCAGTCAAGACCAAAGCAAAAAGAAATTGAAGCATAAAGGAGATACTCAAGGAAGAACAACGTACCACCAGACCATCAAGGCCTAGATCACGCCCCATTCACACAGAACCGGGCCAGTGACCAGGTTAACATTGGTTAACCCAAACCTACCAGGATCATCTGATACAGTAGTCCACCACAGCATACACACAACTAAGAAAGAGCTTATCAGTTCAGCGGAAGACTTGGTTTACCTGTGAATATTCCCATAATACTTGATACCCGAATTGTGATACAATAGTTAATTACATGTGGGCCCGAAGGCATGATATTTACACAATAAAAGTACAATTCACATATCAAGTACATAAAGGAAACCATCAAAAATCAGAGTATACAGCTCGGCTCGTTATCAAGGCCTAGAGCTCAGCTCGGTATCAAAGGTTGAGCCCAGCTCGGCATCACATGGTAGAGCTCAGCTCGGCCTCAAAAGTGGAGCTCAAGTCGGCATCAGAACTGCGGTCCCGTAACACAACTCTCTCACAAGCAATCAGTGTCGTGCTCTAACTCCTCAGGGGCCCACCAGTCCTCTTCAGGGAACTCAACCGTGGGACCCGACCCGTGCTCTTCAGATGGATGACCTGCAAAATCATCTAAAAAGAGGTGCACACGTGGGATGAGCGCACTAGCTCAGTAAGTGGAAAGATGGACCACACAACAGTCCACACAACAATCACAACCATATGCACTATATGGTATGCATTACATTTTAAATCACATCCACCTAAGCAACATAACTAAATCTTTGGTTTAGTGCTACTACAACCATAGTGCGTGTATACTCCGGGTACGAGCCGCGAACTCCATCCCGCGATGTGCCCATAGGGCTGTCGGAGAAGGCCCACCGTGAGTACTCGGAAAAGTAAAAACATGCCGACCACCGGCTATCAACAGAAAAGTAAATGACTGAAATTAAAGGTGCTGACTCCAGCAATTTAAAAGCAATACGATTGGCCCTCTTGAATATACCACCGGGGTTGCCGACTGTCCTAATGATCCACCGGGAGTTATGTCTAACCGCCACAGTGACCCAACAACCGCGACCACTGCTTCCTCCTAAATGGTAACTCAACACCTTAACCCCTGTTGGGAAGGGTCGTAGCACGGGAAGGTGAAAATCCTAAACCGCATGCTCCTATATGACAATAGTATGATTGCATAGTGCCACCGCATCCCATACCACGGGCCACCAATGCACTCGTTTCCAAGCCGACTACGGCATCTAGTCTATTAATGCATTATGCATAATGATGTCAACATTCATCACATAAGCATCTCATCACTTGGCATTTAGAAAGTAAACATAACACCCATGCATAACAATGTGAGGATGAACTAATCTACATAACATTTTCATGATGGCATGGCTAGACTAGATACGATTAAATGAATGCCAAACAATGCCTTGAAACAAGACCAAACGTCCTCTCTCCACTTACCTGTAGTGTACAAGGACTCCCGTTCGGTACGGGTGAGATCCGGTGCGAGAAGCGTAGGATTTGGTGAACCTAACATGAGTGAGCAGGGTTAGTATTTCACCCTTCTGGAATCAATATTAATACAATCCAATGACATAATCATGTTTAGAATCCTAAAAGAAGGTCACACGTCCGATTTGGGTCCAATCGGACGTAAAAATCACATTCGGAGCCTCTCGGGTGGGTCGGACAGCCCACCTGTCAGACCCACTGGTCTGGACCGGCGGGTAGGTCAGCCCACCGGTTGGCCCACCGGTCTGGCCCACCGGTTGTGCCCGAGGGCCCTGCCCTCTCAGGTGGGTGCCCACAGGCGGGCCAGAAGGCCCACCGGTCTTGGCGGGAAACCTGCTATTTCTTCCCAACTTTTCCCAATCTTTGGGGATTCAAATGGGGCTTTTCCAAACCCATTCTTCACACATTCAAGGTCTTATAGGATGGTTCTAACCTATATCTAGGTTATATTTAAGGAATGGGAAGCCATCTTACCTTCTTTGCTCAAGAACACCTTCAAACCCCAAAAATCACTTCAAATCCACAATGCTTCTCCAACCTTGTAAATACTTCTTCAAATCCTTCAAGATCAACACATAAATCATCTATTAAACCTTAGATTCATCATTTCAAGGGGGATTTACAAGATCTCAAGAAACCCTACCCAAATCAAGGGTTTTACTTGGGTATGGTGAAGGTTTAAGGAACCCAACCTTTGCTCACCTCTAAATGTAGATCTAGTATTGAAGATCACTCTTCCGGCGTCGGAATGGAAAGATCAAGCCTCGACGCCGCTGAAATCCATCTCTTCTTCCTCTTCCTTCTCTTCTCTTCTTCTTTCCTTTCTTTTCTCTCTCCTCTTTACTATTCTCACCAACGTACGAGTGTCATAAGTGAAAAAAAGAAAAGAAAATCATAAATGCTATATATATACTTCTTAAATAACTAAGTAATTCGCATTGATGGGTCACTCAGGTGGGTGGATGCGCCCACCTGTCCGCCCACCTGAGGGCCAAAACTTGGGATTTTGACAGAATTTGGCCCTCGGCACGAATCTCACTCTTGACATACGTTGTAATAACGTATGCACCTTAATATACAGCTACATACCTACTTTATCCGTACATGGCCTTGTGATAGGTGCATGTACACGGCTTGGGTATTCTCGTCTCTTTTGGCACTGGCTCGGACTTATTGGGCCAGCCGGTGTTTAAGGTCACCCTTGCCATCATAGTCCATAAGGAACCCGCTCTAACTCTCTCTGGTTCGGGTCCTGCATGGTTAAACCGGGTCAACCGTGTAATCAGACTGGGTTTAAGAAGTACGGTATTACAAGTGCATATGGTCTCCTCCTCCAGGAAGGTTTTATAGTCTTTATCCCAGTCAAGGAATGAATCATCCCATACTCCATCGGCCAAGCTCTCAATCTAGTCCGCAAGAATGTACACCGGACAATGCATAGTGGGAGGAGGGAGATAGGGAGAGAGACGTGACTCGAGATCAGACCAGTGGGGTATGACTCTCTCTCCCAGGTACCAGGCATAGCCCCGTATGCCCCTAAACAAGACCTGGTTCTCAGATAAGCATTTTGCCAAGGTGAATTCATCCTGGTTTGGGAATGTAAGAGGATGAAATGGCCTCTAAATGACTTGCAAATCCAAGAAGAAGTCAGTACAGCAAAGTACACAAGGAAATTCAATGACAAATGTAGCATACCTCTGTAAGGCCGTTTAGAAGGGAACGGGCAGTGGTCCCTGGAGGATGGAATTGGCCCCTAAGTACCTGATTGTCTCCCCACCTCATACCTATGGGAAAAGATAATGCTCGAGGATCTCTCAGTTGAGGAGCTGTAATCTCCAGCTGCTCAAAGCACCAGGGCAGATTTTGCAAGATCAAGGTAAGGAAATGCAACCAAATGAGGAGAAATGAATACAAAGATGGAAAATTACCTAGAGGATGTAGCCCGCTCTCTTGAGACCTTAGTCTCCATATGATAACTAGTCTAGGGTCTACAAAAGATATGCATAGGTGGCCCCACCCCAATCCCAAGAGTCTACTTCCCGAAGATTCTGAAAGAAAGCTACTAGGCGAATATCCACCCCTCCTCGAAGGTCACTGAAGAGACACTGACCCACAACAAACAATAGAAAAGAATGGGTCACTTGTGCCATGTTACTAGGGTTTACCCCCATGCTGGTTCTCCACCATCATGCACTGACCTCACCAAGGCAGATATATGTCTGATCAGTTGCAATGTCAATGCCTGTCAAGTCTGCTAACTCCCTGACAGTCAAAATCTCTGGAAGAATGAAGGATCTCCCCCTGAATGGTATGCCCGTCAAGGCATAAAAGCACAGAGGCGTGATGGTGATCTCGCCAACAGGAAGATAAAAGGAGTGAGTACTTGGCCACCATTGCTCCATCAAGGCCCTTACCATTGCCGAGCTGAATTTTTGGATCTCTATGAAAGCTAAACGACTCAGGCAGGATGAGTCAACCATCTTCTTCACTCTGTGGGGAAGTATCCTATACCATGCCCGAACCATGTTCGGATGGCCATACATGGCCAAGGTTGGTGGTACCCTCCCTTCATGCTAATGGAAATAAAAAAATAATAATAATAATAATAAAACATAAATGATAAAAATGATAAAAAAAAAAAAGATCAAAACAAAAATAAATAGATGATCAAAATAATGAATGAAATGTAAAGACTTACCCAAGAACCCCATGCTGAGTTGCATATATGGTTCGAGTGTTGTGGAGAGTCTGTCCTGAGTACCAATCTACAAGGTTCTC
Source organism: Macadamia integrifolia (assembly GCF_013358625.1). Lineage (NCBI taxonomy): Eukaryota > Viridiplantae > Streptophyta > Magnoliopsida > Proteales > Proteaceae > Macadamia > Macadamia integrifolia. The sequence goes on from NW_024868171.1 coordinate 18,217, forward strand.
GTCCCATTGAGAAGAACTGCTACAACCCTCCAACTGGACTTCTCCACAAGTCTTTCTCTTTCTTTTTTCATCTATATTTTTGAAAATCATAAAAACCCCAAGAAGTTTCCCAATTTGCACAAAAGCCCACAAGGATGTCAAATTCTCCAAATGACTCCTTCCTCAAGAACTATGATCTTCAAGAGAAAGATGAAGAACTTCAAGAAAAACCTGAAGATCTTCGAAAAAATTTGAAGAAACCTGGGAAAATGCAAAAAGGTTTGGATCTTTAAGAAGATTCCAAAAACCTAAACTCACTCACTCACAAATCGTTCCCCACTTAGAAAAGTTAGAATGAGGAATAAACAAAGGAGGGGGGGACCATTTTATGGGTAAAAAATTTGTTTTCCAAAAAAAAAAAATTTAGATTCCAATCCCAAGGTGCAAATTAAAGATTCTTACCACTGAATGCCAAGTTCAAAATTATTTTTGTTGTAGTTGTAAATTATGTCACATGGAAATTAAAAATCAAAGAGAAGGTAAAACTCACATTCATGTGATAGGTGGAAATTATATCACATGGAAGTGGAAGGTAAAAATTAAAGGGAGAGCAAAATTCAAATTCATATGGTAGGTAAAAATCATATCACATGGAAAAGAGGAAAGTAAAAGTCAAATTTTATTAATGGGTAAAGGAATTTTTCATAATCAAAATTCAAAATACAAAGCCAAAAAGCAAGATTCCAAATCAAAAGCAAGGAGCAAGATTTCAAATCAAAAACCAAAAATAAAGTGTCATATTTTATGATTCAAGGGCTTAAACCCAAGTGGCCCAATTTCATTGACCCAGCCTCAGATGGCCCAATCTCTTTGTATCGGCTCCGAGTGACCCAATCCCTAGGACTGGCAAATGAAAGTCCAACCTAGGAAGAAAATTTTTCATGCACTAACATCTTCTGCAGGGAGGGCTCAAATCTCTGCAAATGATGGATTAATCCCTAGGACTGGCGGATGGAAGTCCAGCCTAGGAAGAAAATTTTTCATACAGTAACATCTTCTACAGGGAGGGCTCAAATCTCAGCAATCAAATCTCTGCAAATGATGGATCAATCCCTAGGACTGGTGGATGGAAGTCCAGCCTAGAAAGAACATTTTCAAATATTGACACCTTTTGTAGGATTAGAAGAGTAGCGAATTTCTTTCCTACAATCGGTAACCCAAGTAAGTCCTCAACCTTAAAGTAGTCAAGAGATATTACCTGTTGCATTTTCAACTCCGTCATCAATGAGAAAAATGATGGCAGTACATGCTCCAGGTGACAAAATGTGGTCATTCTTTTCTTTGCCCTTCGGCGGTTGGTTAGGTTAGGGCGATGCGGATCTAGAGGTGTACACCAACGCATAAACATGGACTGGATGGCCTGAAGGGGAAAACATAGGGCTATGGAGTAGGCCGTGCATAAGTACCAGAAAATGCACTGAAAGATAGAGGGTAATTCCTGTAGTTCATGGCAGGAAGTGAAGGTAAAAATTGTAAGATAGGGGAAGTCTGGGTGAAAGGTCGATCCAGCAAGAAATAGTCCATCATGGCGAAGGGCAATTTCGAATAGCTGGAGAGCTGTATGGGTACTGTAGGTAAGGACTGCCTTATAGGTTAAGGTATGAAAGATTTCAGGGGGAAGATGAGGAGGTATGGCACAGCACAGGTTATGGCTGGGTTGAGGCTGTGGTTGAGAAGATGATGAGGAAGAGGCACCTGGGGTTAAAGGATAAAGGATTGGGATGACAGAAAAAGTATAGATTGGTCGAGAAAGGAAGTCTGCCAAAACATTCTCTTTTCCTTTGATATGTTTGATGTCAAAGGACCATTGTGAAAACCATTGAGCCCATCGGAGAAGTTGAGCATGTGGAAGAGTGTGCTGCCGGAACTCAAGCATGCGAGGAAAACTTGACATGTCCAGTTTAATGAGGAACCTATGTCCAATGAGATGAAACTGGAATTTTTCAATTCCACGTCTGACTGCAAGTATTTCCTTGAATGTGGAGTGATAATGTGCTTCAGATGGTTTAAACGAGCCACTTTTATAGCCACAGATGGTTCTTGTAGAATCAGGGGCTTCTTCAAGTAAAACTACACCCCAGTGAGTATCACTAGCATCAGTTTGTAGGATACGCCGTCCATCAGAAGGAATCTGTAAACAAGGGAGCTGTGTCGAGAGCTGTTTTAGAGCTTGAATAGCTGCCGAGTGTTCAGATGACCAAGGAGGAGCTTTCTTTCTCAGAAGTTGATGAAGCACAGATGTATGTCTGATTTGTTGAGGAAGAAACTCTGTCATATAGTTGACTATACCAAGGAATTGTTGGACCTGGTTCTTTGTCAGAGGACCATCAGGAAATTGCTGTAGAGATGTAGCAATATGAGGTTGGAGCTCGTATGTTCCTTTGGTAATAGTAACACCAAGAAAATCAACGGTAGAAACACCAATTTGCATTTTCTTGGGAGAAAGCATGATTCCATAGTCCTGAACAATCTGGTGGAAATGCTGGAGAAGCCGAAGATGTTCATCCTGTGTAGATGAAAACAGAAGAATATCATCATATAGATCAGGGCGCGATCATGAATACGAGCAAAGATTTGCATCATGGCACGGTGAAATATTGACGGAGCCGTCTTTAATCCAAAAGGCATAACTGTCCACTGTAGGTGATGACCAGGGATACAAAAAGTTGTTTTAGGTCTATCTTCAGGAATGATTCCAAGTTGCCAAAAACCTGCTTTCAGATCAAACTTGGAGAAGACATTTGCAGAGGCTAACTGGAGTAACAGGGCCGGACGAGTTGGCAAAGAAAACTTGTCATCAGCTAAGAAAAAATTCAAAGGCCGATAATTAATCACCATTCTCATCTTACCATGGATCTGTTCTGTTCTTTTGTTCATATAGAATGCTTGGCATGCCCAGGGAGACACAGTTGGTTCTAACAATCCTTGAGCTTGGAGTTGTTGAAGTTCTTGGACCGCAAGGGTCAAATGATCTGGATTCATGCCAGGATGACTGGCTTTTGTGGGATTGACATCTTCATTCTTCTTAAAAGGTAAGGAGATGAAGAACCTTGAATTCTGCCAGAGAGGATGAGAGCATTTTGTCAAGAACTCAGTATGAGAGTCTGCACAGGAAGTTTGCAGAAGGTTTCTTTTAAACTCATCAAACAGTGTAGTACCTGTACCTGCAAGAAATATGTTAGAAAAAGGGGACCATAGAAGTACTTTTTGTTTATACACAAGACCCTGGGGTGTCCATTTTAGGGGAAGATGACTAAGAACATCAAAACCTATAATAAGGTCTTTACCGGGACAGTGGGAACCTAACATAACATGGGTAAATGAAAGGGTTGGAAGAAGCTGAATTTTGATGGGGTGTTTAGTGACAAGAGTGATATACAAGGTTTCACCATTGGCTGCTAAGAACGGAAGAGGGGGTTCTTGAGCTTTCCAAAAATGATGTCCTTGTCTCTTTACCTTGGATGATGCTTTACCAACGAGGGGCATTCTGTAGACACCCAATTTTATCACCCTCCTTTGACTATGATGAGATACGGATCTTGGATGCGACTTCTGACTTCCGATCAATAGAGATGATGATTGACTAAGAAAACTCAGAAACATCCCCTACCTAAAAAAACCCTGGAAACCCCACGCGGGAAAGAAGAGGGTCAAATTTTGACTTTTTCTATGCGAAGGAATCCGGTCAAGATGGCCACATAGATGGATAGTACTCAAAAATATAATTTCAATGATATATGACACATCAAAATCAGACTATCGGATCTCCCACATTCATCCCCAGAAAATTACATTTTCTAGTACATATATCGCACACACTGGCAAGCCTGCTGAAAACCTGAAAAATTCCCCACCTACCCAAATTCATCCCCTACCTAAAAACCATAGAAACCTTGGGTGAGAGAGAAGAGGGTCTAATTTTGAATTTTTATATATGGAAGAATCCAGTCGTGATTACCATACAGATGGATAGTACTCGAAAATACGATTCTGACAATATATGGCACGTCAAAATCAGACAGTTAGATCTCCCGCAATCATCACCTGAAAATCATATTTTTTATGCGTGTGCTGCACGCACTAGCCAGCCAACCAGGAGCCCCACGCATAGCCCCGTGCATGCCCTCGTGTGCTACCTCGTGTGCCCCTGTGTGCTGCCCCATGCACGCCCCCACGTGCTACCCCACATGCCCCCGCTTGCTGCCTTGTATGACCCCGTGTGCTACCTCACGTGCCCCACGTACAACCTCCTACGCCCCTTGCTGCACGCCCTGTGCACACACAGGCCAACCCTCACACCATGCCTGCACACCCTTGCACTATGCATGCCCACCCGTGCACCTGTGCCTGTCATGCCCCGTGTACCTCGACCCAACCTTATGGGCCACCGTCAATGGCAGGGACTTGTGTTCCACTGGCCTGATTTAATCTCTTCACCCACTTGTGTGTATACACTACTCCGCTAGCATACCCTACACTGCAACCTCCTATTAGTCCAAAAACCAACATTTTGCCCCCATTGGTTAAAAAAATTCTCTCTCCTCCCATTAGTCTAAAAGTCCACTTTTTGCCCATTGGTTAAAAAATTCTCTCTCCTCCCTATTGGTTTAGAAATCCTATAAATACCCCCTCCTTTGGATTTTACACACCAACATCACAACCCCATAACCACTCTGAGAGGGAGAAGCTCTGCCCTCTCTCCTCCTCCCTTCCCCCTTTGAGTTTCTTTGGGTCTTCAGAGCGATCTTCGTCAAGATCTGAATCTTGTTCGGTTCTTCGAAGTGTTCTTTGGTACTTTGAAGATCTTTAGTCCAAGTTTTTAGCTCAATCCATTTTTTGCCCAAAATAGTATGTTCTTAGCTTCCTTCCTTTGAGTGTTCTTGATTTTTACCAGAAGTAGAAATCCCTCCCCCCTTGAGGTTCTTTAGGTTTACAAAGAGATCTTTGTCAAGATCCAGAGTTCTGTTCGGATCTTCAAAGTGTTCTTTGGGGCTTTGGGGATCTTCAATCCACTTTTAGGTCAATCTATTTCTTTCCAAAAATAACAGTTCCTAGCAGAAGCTCTGCCCAAGTGCCCCTAGAATCTTTCCAAAAATAGTCGTTCCTAGCGGAAGCTCTGCCTTAGTGCCCCTGAAAATTTCAAAAATAGCCATTTCCAGGGGAAGCTTCGCCAGAGTGCCACCTCATCCTAGCCCTCCCATAGCCTATCCCCAATGGAAGCTCTGTCCGAGTGTTACCTTAGCCAAATCCCGAAAGTAGCTCATCCTTAGTGGAAGCTTTGTCCGAATACCACCTCAGCCAAAACCTGGAAGTAGCTCATCCTTAGCGGAAGCTCTGTCCAAATACCACCTCATCCAAAACCCAAAAGTAGCTCATCCCTAGCAGAAGCTCTGTCCGAATTCAAAATCGAAAGTAACCATTTCTAGCTGGAACTTTACCCGAATATTATCACAGTCCCGAAAGGAAATTGGAGTTCAAGACCATCTTCCCCTGAGCTAGGAGAATCCAGAAACCAGTTTGTACTAGCATCAACCAGAGGATCCACCCCTCTTGACCCGAAACAGGGGTCAAGCTCAGGTATAATTTCTTACCCAAATTAGCATAATGTAGAGTTTATATTGGCCTTATTTTAGTGTATATAATCATTTAAATTCAATCAATGTATATATATGTGATAACTTAGCCATACATGAGGAATAGGAATAATCATAGAAAATGTTCGTTCTTAAGCATCTAGTAAGAAGACTGGTTGAACCAGGAAGATTGGGTGTCTAACACCTTCCCAATTCTGTAACCTGACACTTACCCTAAATCTTTGGACTAGACCAACTTTCAGGCCCTTTTCTCAAGAATCGGGTCCACCCTAGGGTCCTAGGCCCATAATCATAGACTCTAAACCCCTTTTGCATGATCGCGATCGCAGTATTGGTCCAGGACCATCATCAAATCCTCGTCTCAACTGGCAAACTTTACACTCTTACAAAATTGGCCTCCACGTATCTCCGAGTTGTGGTACGATGGTGCGGGGCCTATAAGCAAAGCACACATAACACACCCCTCCCTCATCAAAGAGAAAGAGAGGAGAGGACAGAATGGATGCAAGTCCTTTCCCCCCCAAAAGGGGAAAAGAGAAGATATCATTTTCTGGCCACTACCCTCACAGTACTATGTTGGCCAACCATTGGGGGTACTTCACCACTTGTAGAAATCTTGCATTCCACTATTTCATGACTTCTTCTCTGATCTTTTCACTCCATTCTGGATGCATTCTTCTGAGCTTATGTAAGATAGGCTTTGCCTCGGGGTAGGTTGGGAAACAATGTTGCACGATGTTGGGGTCTATTCCAGGCATATCCTCATAAGACCAAGCAAAGACTTCAGTGAACTCCTTTAGAAGACTGATCACCTACTCTGCTTCTTCATCATCCAGGGTGATACCAATTTTTACCTCTCGAAGGCATTGGTCGGTTCCCAAATTACAAACCCAGGTATCCTCACAGATGGGTTGGGCTTTTCTTTGGTTTGCATTATTTTATTAGATCATAATATTTATTAAGATCATCATAAGAAAAAGGAGGCATGTCATACTCAGAATCAATAATTTCATTTATGAAAGAAGGAGTAACAGACTTGACACACATAGACTCTGGACTTTCCTCAAGAGGGAAGATCGACATGTAATAAAAATAGAGGACTTAACAAAAAACTTGACAATAGACTCGATGACTGACTTGATGCTTTTATTAGTGGTATGTAGGTTGGTTAACTTAGCAGCATGAGTAAACTTGAAGTTCTCTCCAATGCTTGTCCAGTTCAGGAGTGGTTCAATGGCTCGATGGATGAGCAGATGTGGCAAAGGGCCTTTTTCTTCTTCGAGGAAGGTCACTGCTATCTCCTCATTGGTGCAATTGTTGACAAGTTCTTGCTTCTTCACCAAGATGAGCTGATCAATCTCATGTTCTCTGAAGCCAAACATTCTGAGATGTGAGAGGCGGTGGAGACTGCTCAATCCTTTTTCTATGAAGTCCAAATTTTCAAGCCTATTGATTAAGGCCATCCCTTCTCCTTAGTCACGTCTCTTACCACTTCCGTGGACCTTTTCTTTGCAGTTGATTCAGGCACAGTACACACAGACCATCATTCTTTGTGTTGTTCTTTGCTTTGCATACATGATCATTCCTTTGAAGGGCCTAGGTTTGAGCTCATATAGCTCTTGAGGTCGTGGTTCTTGCAGAAATGAACAGATGTGGCTCTTCAAATCAATGGCAAGCTGTAAACTCCAGATGAGTCTTATCTTCTTTTTCCATTCTCTCTTCAGGAGGACCCAGGGGCTTGGTGCCTCCTTTGATCGGACCAATGATGTAGGGTTTTCAGAGGAGAACCCATCTTCAATCAATGCTACATCTACTATTTTAGTGATGTAGTTGTCCCGATCGCTTTCCTTGGTTAGCAGTTGTCCTAACTCATGAGTTATCCAGTCAAACTCATCTTGAAAGAACACTTCGAATCATGGTTACATCTTTGTGGCGATTTCATCAAACCATGGCTCAACATTCCCACAAAAAGGAAAATCCTCTCCTTCCCTTATGAAATACCCATTGAGAGTAGGGTAGTAAGAGGCAGATATTTTCCTGGTCATTCTTAGTACCTTCTGCCCCTTGCTGACATTGTTGCTTCCTAATCTAGGGGTTTGAGGATTGTACCCTAGACCACTTGTTCCTTTGCTCACAACCAAAGTACGTAGCTTTAGAACACCCTGATGATATTCCCTAATCCCATTCTAGGAAAGTATTACATGTTTTTCATCATTTGACTCACTGGTGGACTCCAGACTACTTCATAATCAGCTGAGTTGTGCTCTTCAGATGCCCCTTTGGCGAGGACAGCGCAAGTTCCTTCTATCTTAAATCCACTGAGTTGGACCCCTTCGGCTTGTTCATCCCATTTTTCAATATTGGCCAGAGTATTCACTATCTCTGGATCCCCTATGATAGTGATCACCTTCCCCTCATGTAGGAATTTCACCTTCTAATGAAGACTCGATGACACTACCTTTGCATGGTGTAGCCATGGCCTTCCTAGAAGTATATTAAAAGATCTTGGTATGTCGATGATCTAGAAGTCAATATCGAACCTCACCAGACCAATCAAAATAGCCATGGTAAGGATCCCTAGGACTTCCCTTTTGGTATTGTCATATGCTCGCACCATCTAGTTTGATGGCCTCATCTCTTCCATATTGGCACCTATGCTCTTGGCTGACCTAGAGGGTAGAACATTCAAAGCAGACCTATTATTAACGAGGACCTGAGGAATGATCTTGTCAATGCATTCCACTGTTATGTGCAGAGCTCTGTTGTGCTGGGTTCATTTGGTTAGGAGCTCAAAATTCGAAAACATCAGTGACTGCACTGCATATGTTGCCCCTACTATTTGTGAGAGATGCATCGGATCTATCTCGATAAGAACTTGCACATTGGTGAGGGACTTCAGTACTGCTTCGAGGTGTGAAGGGGAAGCCATCAACAATCCCCAAATGGGGATATTTGCCTAGGCCTCCTTGAGTTGGGCCAAGATCGGGTTCTCTGATTCTTTCTTTGGGCCACTTGTTCCAGCCTCATTGGTCCTCGATTGTTTTATCACTAGGGCCTTGACCTTGTGGTCTCTTCCGCTTCTAGTCTCCATTACACTGACAGGCTTCTTCATAACAATCTCAGTGGGGTAGTGATCCTCATCATCACAGTCTGTTATGGTAATTATCCCTATCACAAGATCATTCTCTTCTTCCGATTCTCCTTCCCTGGTTGGGGTGGGAAGTCAAGGTCCTCCACAGATATCAAGAGCCCTAGCTCGTAATTTCTTTACTGTGTTGGAAAGCCGTTGGAATCTTGCATCCACTGCCTCTTCCAATTCATCTTCTCCCCTTATTTCTTTAAGGTTTTCCATTTGTTCAGCATAATAGCATTCATTGATGGCTACTTCTCCTAACATCTTGCTTGTTTCATCCAAATGTTATACCATCGTATCCAATTGCCAATAAATGTCAATCATCCATTTTTTTGAGTTTCACTGCAGGATCATCTAGAATAAATTTAAAGAGTTTTCTAAGCTCTTCAAGATATTCACTACTTTCTTATTCTAACGTTGATTCATACACCCCCATGCGGATTGTGAGTGCTGATTGGATAGCATCTGTTGGATTGATTCTTAGGTCATCTCCTCCGACAGCATGACTAAGTATCCTCCCAGATCCCTTAGTGAGTAATACCCAGATTCATTATCTTCATCATTACTCAAAGGTCTCTGGTAGTCACTGTTATCCCAATCCTTGTGCTCATCATCACTTCGAGCATCAGAATCATTACCATCATCCTAATCCTCACTCTCGTCCTCATCGTTGTTGTCATCAGACTCATCATCTTCTGTGTCACACCCTATATGGATTAGGGAGGTGTGCTCCTTGATTTGTTCACCTACTACCAATGCCATTACTACTCTGAGAAGGTCATCCGTAACTTCTTCAATTATTTCTGAACTATCCTCCTGAGGTATGGTTGTTTGAATCAAAGAAATGGGGTTAACATCTTGACTTTCTCCTAAGACATTCACTGAACCTATTAACGAGGTCATCTTTGGAGATTCTGGTAATGTAAGCATATCCTTCCAACTATACCAACCAATCCATCTTTCTTTTGGGCTATCCACCAAACCTTGAGAATGGGAATGACATGAGGTTGATGAGGGATATGAGGCGGGGTGATATAAAGGTGATGTGATGTAGGAGATAGGGTATTCTGGTGAAGATAGATGTTGGTAAGATGATGATGAGATTCCTTCTCTTTGATGGTGTTGTGAAGGTTGATGGTATGGTGGAGGTTGATGGTATGGCAAAGGTTGATGGTATGGTGGAGGTTGATAGTATCGTACGGTGGATTCTCCTGTTGATGATGAAAGAGGGATGGTGGATGCCTGATCTTATGATTCTTCTTCTGATAACGCTTCTCTTTTGGGAATTCTCATGACTTTGGCCGTTTGCCTCATGATTTTTCTGTAGGCACAGGCCTTCATGTGATTTTTCCAAGCTCTGGGTGTGATGAGTTGAGTGGGATCACTTTCTGTCATTTCCTCTTCTAGATTGTACACATGCCAATAGCAAGAACTGTAGAACAAGGGATGATAGAAGTGCCTGTCCACATAGTACATATAAATGGACCTTTGGAAAGAGTCACATCCTTCTGATAAGCCACCTTGATGAAGCTGATTATATGCCTTACTATTTCTGGAGGGAGAGATAATCTTTTCACATGCAATAATTTTTCTACCCACTCATGTCGCTTCTGGAGATGGTACTTCTTGGAATTCCTGATGAGATGAGTTGGATCATAGAACCGAGGATCAAAATCTCATCGATCATTTATCATTGATAACATGTTGATGGTTCCATGATCTGGAAGTGGGTTGGTATTGACATTGGGAGGTTGTTTGACTTTGACTTCAATTGTCCCGTTGCCTACCAAGTCTTGGATTGCATGTTGAAGACTTATGCGCCTTTTAGTGGTGTGTCCCTTCTGAGTGTGGTAAGCACAGTATTCATGGTCCCTATAACAAGCTAGGGGAGGATTACTGATCACCCTGGGAGCTACTATTCCTAGCAGTCCTTGTTTCTTCACCTTCTCATATTCTACTACCATGGGCATCCCCAAATTAGTGAATTGCATTCTTAGATAAGGAGCCTTCTAAATAAGAGCATTTGCTTGTATCACAAAGGGTTTTGAAGAGGTGACAAGTGAAACCGACTGTTTGACTGCACCTACCACATTAGTCTTGAGACCCTTTCCTTGCCCAACTTTGGTATTCTTTCCCACATCTTGATAGGATCCTTGATACTGTGCATCCCTTAGGATCCTATTCTCTACATGTGTGCCGGTGGCTATCAAAGCATCAAAGGTTTGTAGATGCTGATAGTAGAGAACATCATAGTAAGGCTTGGGTAGGTTTTTGATCAACATTTCTACTTACTTTGCTACAGAAGGTCAATCTGCCATCTTGGCGGCCTTGTCTCTAAACCTCATCAGGAAGGTGGTCAATCCTTCCCTAGGTTGCTATCTCAAGGTCTCAAATTCCCGATGCTTCACATCCACTTCAATGTTGTAAGAGTACTGCTTAGTGAAGGCTTTCACCACTGTTGTCCAATTCTGGGTCTGGGTAGACTCCAACTATGCGAGCCACCTCAGTGCTGGCCCTGATAGAGTCAACATGAAAGCTTGTCCCATCTAATTGTCAACTAGTTGCCATGATTTGGCGATGCTGAGGAAGACCTTTAGGTGAGCCTTAGGATCCCCTAAACCTTCGAATCTATCGGTCTGTCACTTGAACTTCTCGAGAATCCTTACCCCAGAAAAGAAATTCACCCCATTAAAACCTACTACTTGACTTTCTAAATTCTTTCCTGCTCGGATCATATTTCCAAACTTTTCCAACTGCTCTCTAGTTTTTCTTTCTCTCTCCATCTCTGGAGGTTCCATCTTGACATGTGACGCAAAAACCTCTTCCTCATCCTTAATCACTACCCTTGGTGGAGGAACTTGGGAATAGCTCCTCGTTGACCATTCGAACGAGTGGGTAAAATTCCTCGTTGACCGGTTGGCCTGGCTGGTTCTGGTTCTCCTAAGTGAACTCGGGAAGAGGTCCCACGATAACCTGTAGGTTCATTCTGTTCCAATTCTCTTATAGCCGGCGCCGGTTCGGCCTTAGGATCAATCCTGGGAGAGTTTCATAGTAGGTGCAATATTTAAGCTAATCCACTCTTAACTTCAGCCATTTCTATTGTAAAGTCTCTACTGGGTAGACCCGTGCTTGCTCAGGTGATTCAGGGTTGAGTGGATCCATGTGAACTGGACTGTAATCACTTAGGAGGAGACAATCTCGGAGAGACAATGGAGGTGACACTGGACTTAAGTGAGTCAATCGGTTACCCTAACGTGTCCAAACAGACTGCAGAGAATACTTGAGATGTAGAATTGTGCCTGAACTAAAAGTGGTTTATTCTAGGATTCTTGTATTCCCAACCCTTTGTTCATTCATCCACTCAATTGTCAACCAATAATTCATCCAAAGTTAGTCCTAATGATAGGGAGTTGATAGGGGCTGATGCCCCTAGCTCACTCAATGTCATAGGTGGGAGGTACATACAAATGGCTTGAACAAAATATTCCTATAAGAAATTCTTTGTTAATAAAGTCATACTTTCCTTAATCTGAGCCCACTAGGTGACCTTCCTCCTGGTTTCCTCGGGTCTTTTAGATGATTTGGAATTTTACGGGACTTTGACGGAAACCACCCCGAAGTCACATATGCCAAATCATCCATATCTCATTTCTAAGGAGGAAGGACACCTTTTATCCGAAACCCACTTAGGAGAGCATTTCTTCATGACTAGAATGCATTATAGGAAGATTCCTTTTCAAGACCTTAAACAAATTCTACATATCAGCTTGTGGCATTCCTAGCATTCTCCATCTATTTTCTAGATGTTGCGAGTATGCAGTGGATGCAATAGGACCGATAAGGCTTCCTTGACAGGATCTATATACATAAGGTATGTGATTCTTTTGATATATACCTGGAGGTACGAGATCAAGGGGGTGACTTCGTTGCTCATTACTCATGACACACACGAGGTTAAGCAACTGGCCACGGGGGTGGTGGAACCGTGAGTGATTGTGTGCAAAAGTGTAATATGGGAATATCATTATTCGATCTCAAAATATCATAAAGTGCGTGGACTTCCCCGAGGGTGCTGGCACAATTACGAACATCCTTGCCATTTAACAATACCCCACTCCCTTGTACAATAAGTAGCTACCATTTACTCTCAGAGCACTCTCCATGACATACACTGACCTCCCCAAGGGTGTGGGCATGGCAGGGAGTTCCTTGCTGAATGATTTCACTTCAAGTATGATGCATGATGTGGTTAGCGAATACAATTGCAAACATGGGGTTAGCTAAACATGTTTTCAAATAGATGGGGTGGAAAATGTTCTTGCATTTAATGGTAGCATTTAGTGTCGGAAGCTTGACATGTATCCCCAGCAGAGTCACCATTGTGAGGGTAGCGGCCAAAAAAAGAGACCTTTCCTCTTATGTGGGGGAAAAAGACTTTTGCATTCCTATAAGGGAAAATGGATTTGGGATCGGGATTGGGAGAGAGTGAGGGATCAACCCTTCCCCCTTTTCTCCTTCATTCCCTTTTAGGGATTCTCTGTGGAATATTTCCTTTGTTGTCTTTTTCCCCAGTGGAGTTGCCAGTGTAAGGGAAAATACCTTTTTTTTTTTCTCTTTCCGCTTATTTCCTCCCTCACCTCTGGTCTACCTTGCAGGAGTGAATTGTCACCAAACATGTCTGGCGACTATGGGGGGATGGGGAAAGCATATTTTTTGGAGTCGCCATCTAGGATTCAGGGCCTAGAACCCAATGGCGGAGCCCAATTTCGATCGAAGGATCGAGCTCGAATAGGGGGTTGGGTTCCTGTGAAAGGAAGGAACCCCCGAGTTTGACTTCATATTTTGGTCTGTTCCAGAGATAGGGGTGTGTCAGGTTATGAGTGTGGGAAGGTGTTAGGCACCCACCACACCCAGAATTTCCAGTCTTTCTACTAGAGGCTTGGATTTCAAATATTCTCCCCCGAGAATTTTAATAGCCTAAGCTAGCATGGAAGTCTTATTACATGAAATAACGTAATCACATATACATACACTCACATGAAATAATTGAAAGAAATTATTAAAATATCACATGAAATATAGATCTATATTAAAACCATATGAAATAATAAAATCTACTTAAAATGATAGAAAATGCAATTACCTTATCTACATACAAGTACAATGCCCCATGACATGATAATTATGATCGTTATTTCATGTGAGGAACACATGTGATAATACATAAAATGATAAAATAGAAAGCAACCTATCTACAGATGTGTACGATGCTCTATGACATCATAATTATGATCGTTATTTTATGTGAGAAACACATATGATAATGCATAAAATGATGAAACATATTACATTTAATGTACAAATGCTAAAATTAATACATGAGCCGATAACAATAAATCATTATTTTATACAATAGACACATAAAATAATATGTGCGGGGATGAGGTGCATATTATACATACAAATGAAATTACGATATAATATTTACATGATAATGGCCAATGAATAAAGTGAAATTTTTGATAATTTTCCTTGACTCAAGGACAATGATTTAATTTTCTTCTCTCTTTCTTGCAGAAATTAAAAACTTCTAGCACTTGGGTAAGAAAGTTGATAGGGTTTCCATACTAGGGTGTGAACATAGGTTCTGGTTTTTAGGAATTTGAGCAGGGCTTCCACACTATATACCTAGAATCGGAATCAGCGGTGGAAATTTGGGCAGGGCTTTCGCGCCATATTCCTAGGGTCGGTCAGAATTAGCTGTGGCAACTTGGGCAGGGCTTCCATGCCATATTCCTAGGTTAGGAATCAGCTGTGAAAATTTGGGTAGGGCTTCCCTGTCGTATTCCTAGGGTCAGAATTAGCTGTGGAAATTTGGGCAGGGCTTCCATGCCATTTTTCTACGGTTGGAATCAACTGTGGAAATTTGGGTAGGGCTTCTATGCCGTAATGAAAATATTGAAATTAAATACAAAAGAACTTAAACAGAAGTTCCATACTAACCTGATATGGACGACGTGGACTTCCGAAAATAGGGTAGGACTCTGTCAAATTCAGTAAGCTCGGCTCAGAATTTCTACAATCTCTCGTCTCTTCTTTCTCTCTCTCTCTCTCTCTCTCTCTCTCTCTCTCTCTCTCTCTCTCTCTCTCTCTCTCTCTCTTTTGTAAGGTCTCTGAAATAGGGTTTTTTTCTTCAGGGGTTCTTTTTTTTTTGTTCGGGGTTTCACAGTGTCCCGAGGTCACTATTTATAAAAAAATGAGGCATCCGTGTAAAGATGCCACATAAGGAGGTTTAGGAGCATGTAAAGGTGGGGGGGGGTAAGGGCATGTAAGGCCTTTACACGTTCGTGTAAGCCTTAAACGGATGGTCTTAAACTGCTCCATGTAAGGACTTACACATCCGTGTAAGCCTTTTATGGATGTGTAAGGGCTTAAACTCATCCGTGTAAGGCCCCCTCCCCCTGTGTCACTCTAAAATGCTTCCAAAAGTGTTGTGGCACCCATTATGCTTCCAAGCATGCCCGTAGACTGGGCGGTTACCTCGTAGGCTGGGCGGTAGTAGCCCTACATGGTCACAGTGGAATTGTTTATCACGTGAGGAAAGGCGAAAAGTTTTGGATATGGTTTGGTTTAGGGTGGTCTTATTTAGTTTAGGTTAGTGTTTGGTTTGGGTTAGGGTTTGGTTTAGGGTTTGGTTTGGTTTGGTTTAGGGTTTGGTTTGGTTTGGATTAGGGTTTGGTTTGGTTTAAGGGGTTTGGTTTGGTTTGGCTAAGGGTTTGGTTTTGTTTAGGGTTTGGTTTGGGTTAGGGTATGGAGATGTGGTGACTAGTATGAGATCTATGAGAGGCCAAGGTGTTGAGTTCCCATTTAACATAGGGTTACATCAAGGATCTGCTTTGAGCCCCTACCTATTTACACTTGTCATGGATGATTTAACTAGGAATATTCAAGAAGAGGCCCCGTGGTGTATGCTTTTTTGTAGACGATATTATTCTGGTCGGTAAAATAGTGTCATAGATTAATGATAAGTTAGAACTATGGAGATATACTTTGGAATTGAGAGGTCTTAAGATAAGTAGAACGAAGACGGAACATATGAGATGTAACTTCAGTCGATCAAGGATTGATAGCAAGGAAGTGAAATTTGAGGGGAGAGAGATCCCGTAAAGTGACTATTTCAGATATCTGGGCTTTACATTAAGCAAAGAAGGTGAGATTGATGATGATGTTTCCCACAGAATTAAAGTAGGATGGATGAAATGGAGAGAGGCGTCTAGAGTGTTATGCGATTGATGTATTCCTCTAAAGTTCAAGGAAAAATTCTACAGGATTGTCAGAAGACCAGCTATGATGTATGGTGCAGAATGTTGGGCAGTCAAGAAGCGTAACATAGATAAGTTGAGTGTGGCCAAAATGAGGATGTTGAGATGGATGTATGGAAAAACCCTAAGAGATAGAATAAGAAATGACCAGGTTAGATCAAATTCAGGAGTTGCCACAATTCAAGATAACCTCAGAGAGTGTCGTTTACGATGGTTTGGTCATGTCCAAAGGAGGCCCTTAGATGCCCCAATACGGAGGAGTGACCAAATGCAGATGTACGGAGCTAAAAAGGCTAGGGGCAGGACAAAAATGACCATTGATGAGTTAGTTAGAAGAGACATGCAAAAGTTAAGTCTTCACTAGAGTAAGGCATCTAACAGGGCTGTCTGGAGAGCTAGGATCTGAGTTTCCAATTGTTCATGAGTGGGATGCCCCAAAGTCTTTTTTTTTTCCAAATGCCTACGGATCCATGTAGCCAACCCCATTTAGTTGGGATAAGGCTAAGTTTTGTTGTTGTTGTTGTGTTGTTGTTAGGGTTAGGGTTTGGTTTGGTTTAGGGTTTGGATTGGTTTAGGGTTTAGTTTGGGTTAGGGTTTGGATTGGTTTAGGGTTTGGCTTGGTTTAGGGTTTGGCTTGGTTTACAGTTTGGTTTGGGTTAGGGTTTGGTTTGGTTTAAGGTTTGGTTTGGTTTGGTTTAGTTTAGGGTTTGGGTTTGGTTTGGCTTAGGGTTTGGCTTGGTTTAGGGTTTGGCTTGGTTTAAGGTTTGGTTTGGTTTAGGGTTTGGTGTTTAGGGTTTGGATTGGGTTAGGGTTTGGTTTGGTTTGGTTTAGGATTTGGTTTGGTTTGGTTTGGTTTAGGGTTTGGCTTGGTTTAGGGTTTGGTTTGGTTTGGGTTAGGGTTTGTTTTGGTTTAGGGTTTGGTTTGGGTTAGGGTTTGGTTTGGGTTGATTTGGTTTAACCAGTTCAAAGATCAAATATATAATATGGCACACCTAGGTATCCATTTTTTTCATGCAAGATACCAATAGGACCGTATTCCCGAGTACATTCTAATGATACGGGAATCGAGCACATACTAGGCTCGATTGTTGTATTCTGAAAAAAGGCATTGACCACTTCCGGTCACTTTCCCCACATCATCAGGTTTGACCGATCACAAGTTCTAGGATAATCTGGACTTGTGCCAAAAATTCGACTTCTTTTCAAAAGAGAGAATATATGTCTCTTCATTACCCGTAATTCATCATTGCCGAGGGGGTACAAAACTTGTTATCTATAGAATGCCCCTCTTTGGCCGAGACTGTGCAATAGCCAAAGGGCAGTGAAAAGGACAACAAATTTTTGTCACCCTAGAGCATGTACTGCCGATATCCTACTCAAGAATAGTGAAGGTTCAATGCCAAAGGCAAGCAATTAACTTTGGCGGTAAAATTCAATGAAAACAAGAAATTAATATGACAGTATATCCAATTGACTGGTATCGGTATATCATACTACTAGAACGACATCATACATGAAATGTCTTGGACTTGGCCAAGAATGCAAGTATGATGGAATTATCTCAAAGTACAATTATATTCTAATAAGAAAGAGAATATATACCTGAGAGATAACTCACTAGAGAAATTGTAAGGATATCGTTCTTATAACGTATCTCAGCTCTTCTGATCAAATTGACCTCTTTGTAACATTTCTTTATACTTCTGATCTTACTGATATCTTAACATGAAAATTGACACTGAGATTAATATTTTCCAATATTATCATGGAAACGAGGCTGAAATTGGCACTTTCTCGCACTGCTGTGGAGATGATATTCTTATTATATCATCCGGGTAATGCAATTGGCACTTTCTGGCGCTGCTGCAGAAAAAGAATTTTCATATGCATCTTGGCACTATCGGGGAAACTCCATTCTTATAATGGCATCTTGAAATGGAATTGGCACTTTCTAACGTTGTTATGGAGATCACATTCTTATTATATCATCTTTACAATGCAATCAACACTTTCTGGTACTGTTGTAAAAATGACGCTCTTTTCACGGCACTTTAACACTGAAGTTACAGTTATGGCATTGTTGGGGAAATTCCATTCTTATAACAGCATTTTGGCATTAGAATTGGCACTTTTTGGTGCTATTGTGAAAGTTTCATTCTTATAATGGCATTTTGGCATTGGAATTGGCACTTTCTGGCGCTGTTATGGGAATGGTATTTTGGCATTGCTTATTCCTATTCCTTGGGTTAGAACATGTTTTTTTTTTTTTTTTATAATGTTTGTACATATGTTAGTACATATCATGCAAGGATGCAATGGATGATGGTGTTTTATTATGTTATAACAATGTTATTTCTTTTGTTTAAGTTATGCATGATTCCCTTCCTTTTTACTCCCACCACTCATGTGAAGGTAGATAGAAAAGCCTAAATTTATTTCAACTCCAAGCTTAGGTTTACAATAAATAAAAGGAAAAATGGTTACATGGAAATAAACCAAAAAACTAAATCTTCAACTGTCTTCACTTAAGTGTTTAGAACTCTTTCTTCTGGAAGACCTGACACTAGCTGCCTTTGCCACAAACATGCCAGCAGATCTATGACACCAATGGATAGCTCTTCCGGGGGATAAAAACCACTTCTCCTGGATCTGTTTGAGGTAATTGATATTGCGTCCGCAGATGAGTAGGTAGATGAAATGACGTGTGAGTCAAACCCATTAGCCTAACATAATTGCACCCTAGGGTATTCATAATAGGATTCTCAATTGGCGACCACTGACAAGTCCATTTGATATTATCTTCAGTTTTCTCTTGAAGGTACTCCTACTAATTAGTGATTGAGTGGAATTCTGGAATTTCCCTCCTTGTCTGGTACTGGATGGCTGTCAGATTACTATGTTGGAAAGGCCTTAACAGTTGTAGCTTCTCAGTTAACCAAAGTTGGAAAGCAGCAGGACATCCCAGGTAGTGATTTGTACCAAATCGCCCAAAAATGACCATCTGGTCTAGCCCTTTAAGTGTTTCAACTAGAATTATAGGAACAATGTCACAACCTTCTCAAAGTTGTAACACTACTTTGATGATGGAGGGAACAACTCCATGTCTAGGATAATGCAACAAGTATCGTGCTATCATGCAGAACAGATAGACATTACCTCTACGCCACTGATCCATTCCCTCCAAATATATGTATTGAGAAAAAGCTTTGGCTACTTCAAAGATGTTGATTTTCTCAAAAACCATGAACTTCTTCATTTCCTTTCTATTCCATCCAAAAAAATCGTGGATATCTTGGGTGTAGTCTACTTGAAGAGTAGGGTGAAAAAGCTTCCCTTTTGGTGGAGAGAGCAAGCAAGCTTCGAATTCTTCCAAAGTTGGACAAATATCTTCTGACCCAAATTTGAACACATGCAGGTTATAATCCCAATGCTTAGGAACTTCCTTCAGCAAATTATAACATAATTTCATGCAGCGAATCCGACTAAGAACCTAAAGATTTGTGTCTTCCAATAGCCTAGAATCATCCACATTCATATTCACAGTCCACCTGTGTAGAGTCTCATCCTGAGTATTTGCACGGGGATAAGCTATAATTGATTTGTTCTTAGATGATACAAGTGAACAAATTTATCAAAAAAAAATGAAATAAACATATACAAGACATGGCAACAAGCTCACAAACATTTTTGTTCTATGAGAAGATACTTCTGATAGAAAGAAAAATACTTAATGGACAAATAAGTTCTTCATCATAATTCCAACTTGTACACTGAAGATAGGATATTAAAGTTGAAAGGTGAACAAAAAGAACCATAAGTGGGGAATCATCTAACTTGTGATTGATAATGCCAAGTGGTGATTTTTGTAGACCATTGATGATGGAGAAACTAATTACTACGGAAAACAAGCTGACTAGTAATTAAGGTGCCAAGTGGCGAGATGATGATCTTAAAGCCTTGCTTCTTTTCTTGGACACTAAGACATAACTTTGGATCTTTTTTTTTTTCAATCAATGCCCTAAAAAAAATTTTTTTTTAGAGTTTGGTACAAATGAGACCACACTTGAACATGCCGAGTTGCTTATGTATCCCTTGTGAGGAATCAAGTCAAATGTAGTTCAAGTGATTACCCTGGACTTAAACATAATATTTTTTCATTTGATCTATATTAACCAAACCTGACAATTCATCTCCATCCAAATCCATGAGTAGTATAGCTTTTCCTTGCAAGACTTTGTTCACTATGAATGGACCACTCCAATTTGGTTGGAACTTGCCCCAAAAATCTTTTGTAAGTGCTCTTTGTTCTTTGAGAACCAAATCTCCAACTTCAATGTTACAATGATGAACATTTTTATTAAATGCTCTTGCCATTCTCAACTGATACTTTTTAAAATTGTCCATGCTTTCATTCTTTTTTCATCCAATAGATTGAGTTCATCATATTTAGCATATACCCATTCTTCTTTTGGTAGCTTTCTTTCTATGAAGACTCGAAGAGAGGGGACTTGTATTTCAATTGGGAAGATGGCTTCCATTCTGTATACAAGGGAATACAGAGTTGCACCTGTAGAAGTGCGAATCGACGTCCTATATGCCCATAGTGCATATGGTAAGTGATCTTCCCAATCTCTATGTGTATCTGCCATCTTTTGGAGAATTACTTTCATATTCTTATTAGCTACTTCTACTGCCCCATTTGTTTGTGGACAATAAGTGGTGGATCTATGCCATTCGATCCCAAACTTGGTGCAAAGTTTATCGAATTGCCCTCGAAAATGAGTGCCCTGGTCAGATATCAGTTGTTGTGGGATCCTATGTCGACAAATGATGTTCTCTTTAATAAACTCGGCCACCTTCACAGCAATGAGAACTGAATATGATTGTGCTTCCACCCATTTGGTGAAATAGTCAATTGCTACCAATATGAACTCATAACCATTTGATGCTTTAAGAGTAATTTTTCCTATAACATCAATACCCCATATAGAAAATGGCCAAGGTGAACTGAGCGAATGTAATTCCGTTGTGGAATATGTATGACATTGGCAAATATCTGACATTTGTGGCACTTCCGAACGAAATCTACACAGTCTGCCTCCATTGTGCGCTAATAATATCCTAATTTCAAGAATTTTTTTGCTAGCATTCTTTCATTCATGTGAGATCCACAGACACCTTGATATGTTTCTTCTATCACAGTCTGCGCCTATTCTTCATCCACACACACACAATAGATGAATTCCATCGAACGATCTTTTGTACAACAAATCACGTTGTAATGTGAATTGAGTGGCATATTTTCTGAGAAACTTCTTTTCCCTTGATGTTACTTCCATAGGATATTTCCCTTCACTGATGAAGTCCACAATAGGAGCAAAACAAGATCTTCCATCTGTTGTCAAGGCATTCACTGAACTGTGGTAGATGGGCTTTACCTTTCTTTCAACCAGAAAATGCCTTACTTGGGCCATAGAACTACACTCAACCATTGATGCTAATGTTGTAAGAGCATCAGAGGACCGGTTGCTATCTCTCTGGAAGTACTCAAAAGAGATTTCTTCAAAGTGCTTAGAGATCTTCTCCAAATATTCTTGATAAGACTTCAATTTCTCATCTCTGGTCTTCCATTTTCCTTAAGTTTGGAAGATTACAATGGATGAGTCACCAAACACTCGGATTCTTTTTACTCAAATTGTTAGAGCTATCTTTAGGCTGATTGCACATACTTCATATTCAGCAATATTATTGGTGCATTAAAAATCAAGCCGAAAAGAGGAAGGTAAATATAGCTCATCGGGTGTTATTAATAACACTTTTGTCCCAAAACCTCTTTGTTTTGCTGCTCCGTCAAAATATAATTCCATGTATTAACAAATTTTTCTTCTTCAACCATCATGATTTCCTCATCTAGAAAAGCATCATTTAATGATCTTCCATCTTCTGTGGGGTGTGCAGACAAATGATCCGTAATTGCCCTTCCTTTGATAAACTTTTGATTGACATATGTAATATCAAATTCTGAGAGTAATAGCAACCACCTTGCCATCCTACCAGTGAGTGCGGGATTTTCAAATAAATACTTGATAAGATCCATTCTAAAAATCAAGTGAATTGGATATGCCACCATATAGTGTTGTAACCTTCTTGTTTCCCAAACAAGAGTTGTGCAAGTCTTTTCTAATGATGTATACCGAACTTCATACTCCAAGAATTTCTTACTCAGATAGTAGATAGCCTATTCTACTCCTTTTGCCTCATCATTCTGAGCTAACATCGACCCCATCAAGAATCGCCCTATTGATAGATATAACAAAAGTGGTTTTCCCTTTACTGGTGGCATAAGAACCGGTGGATTTAACATGTATTCCTTGACTTTGTCGAAGGCTTCTTGACATTGGGAATTCCATTGTGGGCTAATCCTTCTTCGACAACTTGAACATTGGTTCACAGATAGTGGTCAATTGGGCTATAAAATGACTGATGTATTGGATGTGACCAAGAAATCCTCATATTTCCTTCTCAGTCTAAGGTGTAGGCATGTCCCTGATTGCTTTGATCTTGATAGGTCCACTTCTATACCTCTTTCACTTACAAGAAAGCCTAATAATTTTCCTGCCTTCGCGCCAAACACACACTTCTAAGGGTTCAATCGTAATTGAAATTTTGTGATTCTTTCAAAAAACTTCCTTAGTGCTGAGATATGCCCCTGTCTGTCGATAGACTTGACAATCATATCATCGACGTAGACTTCCACCTCCTTGTGAATCATATCATGCAAAATAGCAGTAGTGGATTTTTGATATGTGGCTCCAGCATTCTTTAGACCAAACGACATTACCTTATAGCAATAGGCCCCCCAAGGGATGGTAAAAGCAGTCTTTTTCATATCTTCAGCATGTAAGTTGATCTGGTTGTATCCTGAAAAACCCATCCATGAATGACAATAAGGCATGTCATGCCGTACTATCAACCAACACATCAATATGGGGCAAAGGAAAGTCATCTTTTGGACTAACTTTATTTAAATCTCTAAAATCCACACACATTCTGACTTTTCCATCCTCCATCCTTCTTTGGAACTAGAACAATATTGGCCAACCAACGGGGTTATTTTATGACTTTCAAGAATCCTGTATTCCATTGCTTAATTACTTCTTCTCTAATCTTTTCACTCCATTCAGGCCACATTCTTCTAGCCTTTTGTTTGATAGGCTACGTAGGAAGTCAATGCTACACTATCTTTGGGTCAATGCCAGGCATGTCTTTATAGGACCAAGTGAAAACCTATGCAAATTCTTTTAACAGGCTGGCCATTTGTGAGGTTTCTTCTTCATTCAGGGTTGCACCAATTTTAATTTCTTTAGGGCATTGATCGGATCCTAAGTTAATGAGTCGAGTGTCCTCACTCATAGTGTAACACCCCAAATCTCACCTCTTTACATTGACTATGAACAAGCAAGAGTAACAAATTGGAGAGGCGAACACTGGCTTGGTTGGTAGTAGTGGAATTCCAGGAAGGGAAGAATGACCGAACATATACTTGTGCCTACTACCGACGATGTTGGAGGGATCAGCAAGAAAAGTGGGCCAAGAGGTAAATTAATAACCTTGATAAGATTGGACAATAGAATGACCCTAGGTGATGCCAAAATGACTAAATAATAAGACCCGAACAAGTTCGGATACATGTTGTTTACAACATGTCATTACAATTGCTGTGATTTCATAAAGGTTCATGTTCATGGGCATATTAGTTATTTTATATGGCAATATATGAAGATTATTTCTTCTACAAAATGATAGAGCATTGAGTTTTGAATCCAATGCAACTTGAATCATCTCAATCTGAGTTCGTACGAGAAAGATATGATCATTTTTTTATAGGTTGTCTAAACAGGCTAGTAACAGAGGCCAACCGACAACTACCAATTCAGTTCTATTTTGCAGAATTTGACAGTCTTTTAATGGTAGAGTACAACCGGCAACTGCCGGATGCAATCGACAACTACTAGATTTATCCAAAAATTCAACCAGCTAGCCAGATCAATTCTGGATGAACAAGAACATATCAGACTTAGCCGACAGAGAGCAAGCTACAACTGCCGATTTGAAGTGGCAACTGCTGGTTCGGTAAAAAGGGTGAAAAAAATAGATATAAAATATATATTTGAAAATTATAAAAGGAGGGGCTATATAAAGGCCATCACCTCCTATCTAACCTTTATTTCTCACATTCTATTCACCCTTTCGTAAGAGGAAGAAAGGAGAAAGAAGAAGAAGAAGAAGAAGAAGAAGAAGAAAGGAGAAAAAGAGAAGGGAAGAGAGAGAAATTACTGTAGAGATCGATTTGCTTACGAGATTGCTAGAGGATTCAGCAAAAAGGTAAAGAATCTCACCTAGATTAACTTCTAATAAGAGGGATTTTTAGAAATGAAAGGGGGTTTAAACTGATTTGGACTGGAATTTATGAAAAGAGAGGAAATCTGGAAATTGCAATAACAACTCAACTACATAGAGTTTAATTTCTCTGAAATTAGTGGATTAAATTGGGAAGGAATGTAATAATTTAGTCAATTGATGTGTACACCATGACCGATTCCTACAAAGTGTGAATATTCTAACTCTCCTTAATTAGGAAAAATTCCATGTGGATGAGGAGAAAATCCATTCAATTTTACTGTTCTAAAGTCTGAAATTTAAATGCAAGTTAATTGAAGCTTAATTCTTCACATGCAAGTTGAAAATTCATTTTCATTTCATTGTTTTCAGGTCCAAGATTCACCTGTAAGGTGGGAATTGATGGTAGATCACATGCATGGTAAGATTAACGATGGATTTCAAACATGCAACCTCAAATTGAGTGTTTATCAGGAAAATTGGTTTTATTTTACTATTGTAGATGGAATTATATATATGTGAAATGAAATCTGAGATGGGATCTTCCTTATTGAAGGCCAATTTGGAACTGGGAGACCAGGTTCCTTACTTGAAGCTCTGGAACAATGAATTAATTTGAAATTGGAAAGAAATCCCATCTCAATTTCACTAATTTGAGGGTATAGAGACAAATGCAAGAGATATTGAGTATGAGTTCCATGCATGCCTATGGAATTAAGAATTTATCATCAATTGTGAAGTTAAAATATTGATATCCAGTCTAGGTTCATAATTTCATATAAGAAATTGGGTCAAATTGGGGGAAATCTGAAATTTCTACTAAATCCCCTGTAATACACTATGGATTTAAAATGAAATTTGTTAAATTGGACTTGAAGAGGAATTGTGGAGCATATAAGGGAGGTTATAGATGATCTTATTAGGGAGATATTAGGTAGCACTGTTAGGGGTAGATAAAAATTTACCTGATTTTAATACATGTGTATAATTGTTGATTTATAGGAATCCTTGATAGCCGTGAGAGAGATTCCTCCACACCAGGAGAGAATGTGGGCCATGATATTCACTGTGAATGGGTGCCCTTCTCAACCCCCATTCTTTAGGTGTGTTTATTAATATTGAGCATGCATTACTTGTTGTATTTGTGCATTTGCATTGCATTACTTGTTGTATTTGTGCATTTGCATTCATTTTCATTATTTGCATCTACTTGCATATTTGTGGTATGATGGATATGATGGTGGTGGAAATGTGGAAGGAAAGGTAAGTGAGATGGGTCACATGTAGGTGCCCATGTGTGCATATATGGTTCAGATGATTTGTTGTGCACCATGTAGAATGTTGGGCTAGGTATCATAACCCCAAGTGCTACACCCCTTGTCCGCAAGGGGTTAGGTACGGACTAATCCCAATAAAAGTGACTGCCTGATCAGCAGTGCACTATGAGTGGTACAACGTACTGTACTAGTGGTGGATGTGTACGGTGTGAGTGTGTATGACAGGATACGACGTATTGTATGCCTATAGATATATTTATGATATGGGGTTACCTTTTAGGGGTTAGCCAGTGTGGATCGGGACCCGTACCGGCACTGGCTGGCTCTTGCCTATGGCGTAGCTTGTATTCCTGAGACCCAACGTACAGGTTAGGGAATGCCACCTACGTCTATAGCACTTATACCCATAGGAGATGAGACTTAGTAATGGACTAGGAAATCAGAATAATTAAATAAATGGATTCATGAGCATCATTCCATTGTGTGGAGTATGCATTGCATATGGATGCATGTGTTTGTTTCTATCCCACCCCTCACTGAGCATCACCTTGTGCTCACCCCCCATTTCTTTGTTCCAAAGATGAGGAGAGCATTCAACTGCATTTAGAGCATGATGACGTGGTTATGGATCAATTGGCTTGTATTCTGGATTTTGATGATTTTAGCCATGGGCATGATTGCTAATGTGATGATTGTGCATACGGTGGACAGCAATATTGAGGACTAATGTATTTGATTATCCTTTTGCATATATATGTGGATAGTGGTGGAAATCAGTTTTCGTTGATACAGGTTGGAGGGTAAAACTATTGTTGGAAGTTATTTTGTGTAAGTATTCGTTTTAGAATGGGATGAATGTATATATATATGGATTACTGTATATGTTATTGTGAATCATTGTATATATGGTATCAAGTATCACATAGAAGCACTAGGTGGATATTATCTTTATTTGATTTTATATGATCCATTATCAACTCTGATTATGATTTTAGCATATATGGTTGTGGTGTTGTGGACTATCCTAGAGTAGGATCCTGGTTTGGCGGGCTGATTGGGTACAGTGAGGTATCCAGTGTCGGCGCACCTGTGCCATATAAAGGGCAAAGGTAGGGTGTGACACATAGGTTTAGCTCTTTTTTCTTTTGATTGTTTTAACAAGTCATGATATTCATCAGCTATTTTGTTAAGATCATCATGAGAAAGAGACAATCATACTTAAAATCAGAATTTTCATTGATAGCTGGAAAGACCACAGACTCAACATACTGAAAGTGCAGAATTTCATTAACAGAAGGAAATACAGAAAAAGTACAAGTGAAAGAAGACTCAATAAAAGAAAAGGAATCTTCAGCATACTATGTGGTGATTTTAGAACCGATTGGACCCTGAGTCTTAGTGAGCTTGAAGTCATATCCTGCATTGGTCCAGTTGAGCAGTAGTTCGCGGGCTAGACAAATCAACAGATATGGCATTGGCCCTTCCTCTACTTCTTCAGTGATAATAACATTTACCTCAAGGGTGTTGTTGACACCTTTACTTTCACCTTCTTCATGGAGCTATAGATGCCTTAGTTTCTCTTGGCAGAAGAGTTCAGATTCATCTTGCTTACTTTTTGTCGTAAAAATAAGTTGATCAATCTCATGATCCGTAAATCTGAATTTCCAGAGAGATGCACCTTGCCCCAGGCTACTCAGCCCTCTCTCTAGAAAATCTAACATCTCAAGCCTATTATATGAGGCGATCCCCTTGCCACGGTTACAATGTTGACCTCCATTTCGGATGTAACCATTACAGTTGCTTCTAGCATAATGAGGGCAGATATTCATCCTTTTAGCTCCTCTCTTTCTAGCATATGAACTGCTCCCACAAAAAGAGTGGTACTGCCCCTTTTTTAGCTCCTCCAGATACATATTCCACAGGAAGGAACAGATGTGAGCTTGCATCTCTATTGGAAGATTGAGACGCCAAGTACTCTTAATTTATGTTGCAGAACTTCTCTCAGAGTAAGACGAGGCTTGAGAACCTGCGATGATCGAATTAGGGATGCAACATTAAATGCAGATTCTTTTTCAGTTGTGGCAATCACATCTATCTCAAAGATATCATTGATACCATTATCTTTACCCTCCTCCTTAAATGGTAGACACTCCAACTCATAGGTGATCCAATCAATCTGATCTTGATAGATGACTTCGAACTCAGAATCTACTTTCTTTGTTTCTTTCTTAGGTTGAAAGTCAAGATCCTCATAACCGGAAAAATCTTCTGCTTCCTTCACAAAGTACCTTTCTAAGGTAGGGTAATTTGCAGCCCTTTTCTTGTAGGAAGATTCCTTTCTTGCCATCACGAGCATCTTTTGATTCTCAACCCCTCGATAAACACTTGCGCCACCTCAGCCCCTCCTTATATCTTCTAGCATATTTTGTTCTTCCTTATGAGAAAACCCTAAACCACGCATTCTAGCAGCGTGAGGGAATTCAGGCAACCTCGTAGGTCCTTGTTGGTATTTTCCCAATCCCATTCTAGGAAAATAATGTATATGTTTCATCATTCGACCAACAGTAGTAGTCCACATGCCCTCATAAAACATTAGCACATTCTCTTTCATTGGTTCTTTAACAACAGAAGCACAAACTTTTTCTGGTTCAAAACCACTCAGACGCACCTCCTGTTCTTAAGTTTTTCCAACTTCAATGTTAGCCAAGGTGTTGACTAACTGAGGATCTCCAGAAATAGTAACTACCTTCTCATCATAGATAAATTTTACTTTCTAGTGTAGAGTAGATAACACTGCCCCTGCATTAAGAAGCCACTGACGACCCAGAAGCATATTGAAGGAGGTTGGGATATCTATCACTTGGAATTCAACAAATAACTCAGCTA
This sequence comes from Macadamia integrifolia, assembly GCF_013358625.1. NCBI lineage: Eukaryota > Viridiplantae > Streptophyta > Magnoliopsida > Proteales > Proteaceae > Macadamia > Macadamia integrifolia. The sequence continues at coordinate 46,868 of NW_024868171.1, forward strand.
GCTCTATTATCGCCATTGTTGTGAGAATTCCAGCAACATTTCTTCTGGTGTTGTCGTAAGCCTTAATGATCTGACCCGAGGGTTTGAATTGGTTTAGATTAAAGCCAATACATGTGGCAGCCCTCAATGGTAGAACATTCAGATATGATCCATTATCAATAAGGACCTGAGGTATTGTATTCATATTGCATTCCACTGTGATATACAAAGCTCTGGTGTGCTTGATACCCTCTAGAGGTAAGTCCATATCAGAGAACATCAATGCTTGAACAACATATGTGGCTCCCACAATCTGAGATAATTGCAATGGATCTATCTCGATAGGCACTTGTACACTTGTGAGGGACTTCAATACAGCTTCCCTATGTGTAGGAGATGCCATTAACAACCCCCAGATGGAGATGTTGGCCTACACCTTTTTCAACTGGCTCAATACTTGATTCTCAGGTTGTGGCTGCCTGCTACACTACCCTATTTCCGTGACAATTAGTTGTTCCACTATCAACCCCTTTGCTTTGTAGTCTTTCCCACTTCTTGTGGCCATCACTTTCTTGAATCCTTCAGGCCTCTTTTTTATGAGAATATTATAAGGGTATTTACTCTCATCATCATTGTTTGTATCAACAATAAAGCCCACCTTAGGTTCTTTAGTCCTTTCTTCATATGCAGATAGTGTGAATGGACTTGGAGGACCCCCCGAAATTTTGATAGCTTGAGCTTTAACTATTTGAATAATATTATTCAAATGAAGAATAATCCCTTTGAGAAATGGTTCATCCTCAAAATTAACCTTAAGGTTTTCACAAACTTCTTTGACAGTTTCTTCCCGAACTGTCACTTTCCTCAACATTTTTTCAGTTATTAACATATCTTCACACATTTGGTTCACCAAGTAGAGCACGTTATCGTAGGAGGGATTCTTGTAGAGCCCTGCTCTTTAAACCTAGTTTATTGACTGGTTTGTTCTATTTGGTCTTGTAGGGTCTGAACTAGAACAAGTTGACGCTAGTGCATTATGGTACATGATGGCAAGGGTAAAGTCAAATGTGGGCTGGATGGACAAGATTGGGCTAATACCCGAAGTGATTCGCACTCCTAAGCCATGCCCTTACACATATCACAAGGCCATGTATGAATAGGAAAGGTGCATCATCATATTTGAATGATAAGAACTTAGTCTACAACACGTGGCAAGAGTGAGGTACGTGTTAAGATTCTGTTTTCCTCCAAAATACAACAAGGTTGGCTTATTTAGCCAACTGGTGGGTGTCACTGGTAGGTGCGAGACCCACCAGTGTGACCCACCTATATGGGTAACATGGACCCCAACATGCCCAGCTTGGGTGAGCACATGTATTTCAACCTCCTCGTAGTGATGAGGTCTCGGATGCCTAATGATGCCGACTACTTCGCCCGAAAACACGATTTAATGTGTTTTGGTCCATAAATGGGAAAAAACAAATGGACCTTAGAAGATATTTATTGGCCATGGTATAAATAGCACTTATACCTCTCTCTCTCTCCCATTTATGATTTTCAGCAAAGGTTGGTGAGGAGAGTAAAGAGGAGGGAGAAAAGAGGAAGAAGAAGAAGAAGATTGGGAAGAAGGCTTTCCTCTTGGATTCCGTAACCACGTTTTACCTTTTCACCACCAGTATTGTCACCGGCGTCTTGAGATCTACATATTGAGGTAAGTAACGCCGGCTAGGAAAATATCTTTACTACCTACTCTGCTTACAGGGTGGTATTCTCCATCTCGCGTGTGCTTGCCACTCAAATTATAGTAGAAAGCTTGCACAAGTCTTGGGTAGACATCCTCTTCTACCTTAAACATCACTTTCCACCCTAGAGCCTCAAATTTCTCCTTATCACCAAAGGCTTGCAAATCCAAGGTAATGATAGGCTTTCAATGGCAATGGCATGAGAACAGAAATTGTCCCAGTTAGCTTGGTCGGTGGGAGTTTGAAACCAAAAGGTGTTGAACCCTTCCCGGGAAGTCATTTGCCCAATAGGGGTGGTAGCTACCTTGCTATGTGTCATCCTTGGGGGAGACATTGTAATCTATATGTCATACACATCAAAGCAAGCAAATGTAGCAAAATCCAGAGAAAGATTTGTGCATATTAGGAAGAAATTCAACTTAGGTCAAAATTCTCCCTAAAACAGAAATTTTACCATAAAAAAGTGAAATAGTAGGAAATGAACTCACCAAAGATGATGTACGGTGAGGGAAATGCAAGGAATTGACTATGAGAGTGTTAGATTCGAGTTTGATGGCAGATTGGTGTGAAGGCCCTCCAAATTCGTAGTGTTAGAGTGAATAATTCCGCTCTTGGGTACTGCATAAACAATACAGAGTATGGCGAACCGGCCAGTCGGTCAGGGTCCCCTACCCACCGGTTGTAGCCAATAAATCTTGAGATTTTTATGGTGCAAAGAGTGGGCTTTAAGTTCTATGTTGTCACTATGAAATTGAAAAGAATTTGAGAAATGAATATCATAGTAAAGAAGTACTATAGGGAAGGAAGGTAAATTCCAATAATTTAAAAAAAAAATTTATTTATATATGGATAGCACTCCCAATTGTGTGTAAGAATTGGAGTTATGATCTAAGAAATACGATTTGATAATTTGACATATAGGATTTTATGTAAAAATAAAATTTTTGAGTAACATGGAAAATTTGAAGTGGGTATAGAGATACTAAGTGAAATTAAAAAAAAAAAAAAAAAAAAAAAAAAAAAAAAAAAAAAGTTATGGGATCATTGGCAATTTATGAAGTCTGTATGGTAGTGTCTTGATTCTCATGCTAAGGAGAGATTAATTGGGGGTTTGCAATGAATTAAATTAAAATGTACTTGAAAGTGTATAAGGAAGTAATACAGACATATCTATGACAATAAATGAAAGTTTATTTCCTAAGTTGAAAATAAAGATATATAAATACAGGACGTGATCTATGATTTTAAGGTTTTCGGAAGGATCCCGGATTAAATGAGGATATTGGAAGTCAATTAAAATCCTCCTATTTACAATCAAGAACTTTGATGAATGATATCAATGAAGAAAATGACAATGTACCATAAATAATTCGCAATTGTGTGGAATCTTGAGAAATCCTGATGTTTAGAACATACAGCTTACACTTAAAAGATATGGGATTTCAGTGACTTTAAAAAAAATAAAGAAAGAGAAATGATCTAAAGCATGTTGAGCTAGGCAAGTAAAATATTGGTGTAAATATTAAATGATCAATTAAAGTAAATTTGGGAATTTTTGTAAATATGTTCATATTGGAATGAAAATGGAAGTTGGTAACTTACTTGGAAGTACACTATGATTTACCCTAAATTAGGGAATATATATATATATATATATAATTTAAGATGGGAATAAAAATGGATGCTGAAGAAAACTACAGAATTGAGTTCGGAAGAACAAGATACCCAGATGATTTTTGGTTTCTCTTATATTTGAAGTGTTAAAAGAGACTTGAGAGAAATCCAACATAGTCAGAAGGAAAAGTGTGATACCCTAGTTTTAAAACCGGGTTTACTTACACAGTACCCGAACCAGAGAGGGTCAAGGCGGGTTCCCTATGGACTATGATGCGAGGATGACTTTGAACACAGGTTGGCCAGACAAGTCCGAGTCAGTGCCAAAGGAGACGGATGTACCCAAGCCGTGTACATGCACGTATCATAAGGCCATGTACGGGTAATGCTGGTATATAGCCGTATCCTAAAGTGTATACGTATTATATATCTCGTGTCGAGAGTGAGATACATGCTGAGAGTCGAATTCCATCGAAATCTCAATTGTTTGGCTAAGTTTCGACCAACAGGCAGGCGAACCCACCCACCTGTGTGATCCACCCATGTGGCTACTAGATATTCTCTAGTATAAATAGTACTTATTGTGTCTTTTCCTTTTTCTCATTAAATGCATTAAAGAGTTGGTGAGAAGAGTAAAGATGAGAGAGAAAAGAAAGGAAGAAAAAGAGAACGAAGAAGAAAAAAGGGAAAGAAATGGAAGAAGAAATGATTTTAAGCAACGCCGAGGTTTGATCGTCTCATTCCAGCACCGGAAAAGTGACCCCCAACAGGAGACCTATGATTTGAGGTGAGCGAAAGCTATACTTCTTAAACTTTCACCAAACCCCATGTGAAACCCTTGATTTGGGTAGAGTTCCTTGAGATGATGAATCTAAGGTTTGATAGATGGTCTATGTGTTGATTTTGATGGTTTAAAGAAGTGTTTACAAGATTTGAGAAGCATTGGTAATTTCTTGAGTTAAGAGGTGATTTTGGGGTTTTGGAAAAGTTCTTAAGCAAAGAAGGTAAGATTGCTTTTCAATCCTTAAATCTAACTTAGATCTAGGTTAGAATCATCTTATAAGACCTTAGATGTGTGGAAAATGTAATTGGAACAGCCCCATTTGATTTTCCCAAGGTTGTAAAATGTTTCAAAGAAGGAAACAAATTTTCACCCCCACAGGTGGGCGAAGACCGGTGGGCGAAGCCGCCCGCCTGAGGGGGCAGCACCTCAGTTCCCACAGGCGGGCGAAGACCGGCGGGTGAACCCGTCCACCTGGGGGGGCCCATTGGTTGAACTGACGGGCTATCCTGCCTGCCTGTGAAGACCTGTGGGCGAAGACAGGTGGGTTGTGTGGCCCACCTGTTGGTCCCTCAGTTGGATTTTTGAGCCCGAACTGGCCCAAAATGGGTAGGAAACCTTCTTTCATGATTTTAAACATGATTTAAACATCAAACATCATTATTTTTTATCTCAAAGTTGTGAAATGCTAACCTCATTCACTTATGATAGGTTCCATTAGAATTTACATTTCTCTCGCTGGATCTCACCCGTAATGAACGTGAGCTTTTGTACCCAACAAGTAAGTGGGGAGAGGACATTTGAATTTTTTTTTAGGCTTGTTTTTGCATCATTAAATTGTATCCAGACTAACCATGTCATCATGCAAATTATGTGTATACTAGTCATCCTCGTATGACGTTCGCACGCATTGCTTGTGCATTCTAAACAAATGATTTATGATATGTGTGTTGTGCTTTACATTATCAATGCTAAATGATTTATGTGCTTATGTGATGAATGGTTGGATTACTGTGCATGATGCATTATTAGACTAGACGACCGTAGTCGGCTTGAAAATGAGTGCATTGGTGGCCCGTGGTATGGGACGCGGTGGCACTATGCAATAGTACTTTATCATATAGGAGCATGCGGCGTAGGATTATCATTCCCCGTGCTACGACCCTTCCCAACAGGGGTTGAGGTGTTGGGTTATCACTTGGGGGGAACCAGTGGTCGCGGTTGTCAGGTCACTATGGCGGTTAGACATACGCCCGACTGGTCATTAGGATAGCCGGTAACCTCAGTGGTATATTCAAGAGGGCCAATCGTACTGCTTTTAAATTGCTGAGGTCAGCATCTTTACTTTTCTGTCATTTACTTTTATGTTGGGAGCCAGTAGTCGGCATGCTTTACTTTTCTGAGTACTTACAGTGGGCCTTCTCTAACAACCCTATAGGCGTATCGTGGGATGGAGTTCGCCGCTCGTACCTGGGGCATACGTGCACTGTGGTTGTAAGTAGTACATAACCTAAGACTTAGTAATGTTGTTTAGGCGGATAAGATTTAAAATGAGTTGCATAGCATATAGTGCATATGGATGTGGTTGTTTGTGTAGTCTTTCTTTTCACTTACTGAGCTAGTGAGCTCATCCCACGTGCACACCTCTTTTAGATGATTTTACAGGTCACCCGCCTAAAGATCAGGAGTCGGGCCCCATTATCAAGTTTTTCGTTAAGGATTGGTGGGTCCCCGAGGAGTATGAGCACGGTGCTGATTGTATGTGCGAGGGCTATGCTGCGGGACCGCAGTAATGACACCGTACAGGATTTTGTTTTTTGATTCTTTGATGACCTCCCCTTTTGTGTACTTGATATGTAAATTGTTATTCTTTTTGTGTAAATATCATGCCTGCGAGCCCACTTGTTCTTAGCTCTATACTACAATTTGGGTATCAAGTATATTGGGGATATTTACAGGTAATTTAAGTCTTCCACTGAACTTTTGAACACTTATCTTAGATGTGGGGATGTTGTGGTGGGGTACTGTATCAGATGATCCTAGTAGGTTTGGGTTAACCGGAGTTAACTCGGTCACCGGTCTGGTTCTTTGTGAACTGGGTGTGACAATGGTGGTATCAGAGCATGATGCTCTATCCACTCACAGCTTACCATTTAGACCCCATAAAATCTATAATAGGAAATGGGATTGGGTAAATGTAAAACACATTAAAGAATTAAAAGCCAAAAAAAAAAAAATGGTTACATTTAATTATTGCATTTCATGGCATGCATTAGAGAAAGCTTGCTTGGAATAAATAAAAGACTAGTTATTTGATTTCATAACCCATTAAGTATAGATTTGACAAAATTTTGGCAGCATAACAACGCTAAACAAGAATTTTCAAAATTTTCAAATGGAAGCACCTGATAGACAACATACATAAATGAATAAGTATAATCAATAAAGGCTAACTAACATTGTTATAATCAAATTATAATGAGTTTTTCAAGCATACAAAACTAACTAAAAGTCACCAACAACATCAGAACACCATATTAGCAAGTCCAAATTACAGAGAAAAGTACAAAAAATATATATATAGTCCACCATAAACACATAAACAACGGAGACAAATAAAAGCTGATTAGGATAGGCAGGTTAAGTCTTCAGAGACCCTCATCATCATCTAGCTCTACTACTCCATCCCTTCTAGGCCTCGATTTAACTTTGAGCTAGCGATCGTAGTAATCAAATCTCGCATTCACTAGTTGCACATCCCTCCAGAGTCGGGTAAAGTCCACTAAAATGGCATTGGCTGTTGTGTCCAAATCCTTGCTTAATCTTAGAAAGGAATTCTCTAATGTAGCCTGCCTTTCTAAGATATTTTCCTCTCTAGTAGCACTCTCATCTAGTCTTCTTAAAAGCTGATCTTGCCCATCTTTTAAGGCCCTCATCCCGGTCATCATGCTCTCAAAGTCAAATGCGCCACTCTCAGGTCGTGGGGCTCTATGTTGTGGGTCTGCAGCCCTAGTAAAGTCAGGATCAGGATCTCTTGAATCAAAAGGCTCCTCCTCGAGGATATCCTAGTCCAGAAAGTCCTCCCCCTCGAATTAAGGAACATAATCCTCATTCTCCTCACTATTTTCCTCCTCCTCCATGTGGACATCCTCCCTGTTGGACAGTCCCCCTGTTCCTACCTCCTTGAGCTCCTGCCCTCTGAGGTACATCCATAAGAGATTGGAGACCCATCCTGCGTAGGTTTTCCCTACTAAATTTGTCCACTGGAGTCTTTCCCTCCTCACCACTCAAATCCACCCTAAAGAACTCGAAAACCCTAGTGAGGGTCCTACCATATGGGAAACCTCCGTCCTCAGAATGTGTGGCATGATGCTCCAGAGTCTTAAGTTTAATATAGGGCAAGCATAAATGCTCGGCGCCTCCCTCCAAGGCCTTGTAGATGCAGAAGGCTATGTAGGCTGCCATGAAGTCCACTTGGTTCCTATGACCTCCTCTAGGGAGCAAATTAAACTGAACCAAGTGAGCAAATACACGACCCTCCAGGTTGAATGTCGTCTTGGAATCTAGACGCACCTTGTTGCCACTAATGATCTCGTAAGTGTGGTCCTGCATCTCCGAACTTAAGGATGGGCCCACAGGCTTACTCCGTGGGGGGCTATAGAATTGATGCTCGACTAATGACATATCTAAAATACTAGCAAGAGTGTCCATAGTCAAACGAATGTTCACCCCCTTCACCATGCTGGTGATTGAGTACTCCCCATACTGGTAAGAGACCTCCAAATGATAATAAAACCTTCGAACCAGGTGTTCATAGCATGGGTGGTCAATGTTAAGGATGGACTGCCAACCCAATGCAGTAAACCTCTCTTGCAGTTGAATTTTTTTGAAATCACAAGTTACCACGGTTTTCTCCATCATCACAGACTTCTTTAGAAAGGTTTTCCAATTCGTTTCTGCCCTCAAACTCTGGAAGAGTCCCTCATCATAGTCTAGAGGATCTATGGGGGCATGTCCTTGTTGCCTTGTACGAAGGGCTGGGGAACTAGTCCCTACACCCTTCCATTTTGAAGTTGTGGCCCTACGTCTATTGGAAGAGGATACAGGTTCTTTGCCCTTGCGAGAAGAAATCTCGGTAAGAAAAGAGAAGAAATAGTGATAAGTAAAATTTTTGCATGACAAAGGAAGTAAACAGGAGGGTGAGCAAGCACATGTAAATGCACCTAAATACATAATGTGGATCATTATAAAAAGAGGAGTGGTTAAGCCATGGAGAAATGAATAGGAGGAAATCCCCAAACATGGCATCCACTAGCATGTTGCAAAATAGAAGAGTGACAAAGGAGTATAAAGCATGGCAAGTGAGAAGTGATGGAAAGCTTCATAAGAATTTCCTCAAGTGGGGTAATTGGTGTCAAATGGTAGAAACCCCCAAATTCAATGTGCAAGTTCAATCCAAGAGAATGAAAAATCCCATAATAGTGTAGAACTTAAAGCTTACATGTCAATGATAGTAATGCCTATCATTATACAACCAAGAATATGCGAAAAAATTTCTATTATGACATTGAGGTGCAAGGAATGGTAAGTGATTCAAAGTTGTTCACAAGTATGGAATGAAGTGAAGAGAATCATAGAAACCCCAGAAATTTTTTTCAAGAAACCTAACACAAAAGAGATGGATTTTCATAGAAAAGAGATGGAATTGCAAGCATATACAAGTTTTCATGATCTTTCCAACAATGTAAGTGCAAATCAAGGATAAGAAATCCCATTTGAGTTGTTAGTTGGGGAGAAAAGGGTAGAGATAGAAGAAAACCCCAAATTGGAGAAATTAGGGCACGGTTTGGGATTTTCTCTCATAGATTGGGTAGTAAAGCCCAAAAATATGAATGAGTCACAAAGGAAGCATCATATTCTCATGGAATGATTATTCTATGGAAAGAAATATGAAAAAAATCAAGTTTTGGGAAGTATAAAAGGATTCAACACCCAAAATATATGTTCCAAGAAGAGAAATGGAGAAGAGACTTACTTGAGAGTGAAAAGCACTTGGATCTTCCAAAATCCGTGGAATCGTTGAGTGAAATCGTGAGTGGATGCGCCAAGTAACCCTCCAAAATCACCCTGAGTTGAGCCAAGGTAGAAGATGGGAGAAATGAGGGTTGAAAGAGGCTTAAAAGCCCCTATATTGTCCTCCTCGGGTTGGACCGACGGGCCCGTCTGTGGTTGCCCACCGGTGGTAGCCTGCCGGTTGGGAGAAAAAAAAAAGTGGGGGGTCGAGTGGGACCACCGTCCTACTTGTTGAAGCACTAGCACAATACTTTCGGGGCTAAGCTGTGGCTAGATACAAAACATCATATACTACAATACCTCGTGTTTTGGCATATGATTATGTGCTTATGTAAATTCTAAGGTAATTAACCAATGTTTTGTGTATGGTATGATCTAGGTGCAACGACACGATCGTACGCACTAGATCCGGTAGCAATGCTCGAGGTACCTCACGTAGTCCTCGTCCTTCGATCGACCACAAAATCCTCGAAGGTCCCGTTCTGTGGGGCAAACCCCACTTCCACAATCTCAAGAAACCCTTGACCAAGGTGTGGCACAAAGGGACCCACCTTTGACCACACTTTCAGATCCTCCACCTGTCATCACTCTGAGTGATGTTACGACCATAGTTCAACAGTCACAGCAAGCCTTCCAGCAACAAATGCTCCAACAGCAGCAGGCATTTATGACTGCTATACAGCAACAGTTAGACCTTCCTCAACCTGGTCAACATCCTCGGATAATTACTCTACAAGACCCACCTGTAGGGTCTAGTATGGGACCACAAGTCAGAGGTACACCTCCAATTCCGCCACTCAGTACTCCTCTATATATGGTGCCCCCTCCGTACCCTTACTATCTGGCATATGCACCCAATTACCCATCGACGAATAATACGACAAGGGTAGTAGAATCTTTCAAGAGGAACTTCCCATCTGTATTCTCTAAGGTGGGGAGTGATCCTCCAGAGCCGGACCAGTGGATCTAAGAGCTGGAAAAGATATTTGAGATAATTGAATGCACTGAGGCATAGAAGCTTATTTGTGCATGGCTACAACTCAAGAATGAAGCCAACTCCTGGTGGCAAGCCTCTAAGCCTATATTGTTTGCCGCACATCCGGAACCCACGTGGGAGCAGTTCAAGGAGTTATTTTTGGCAAACCATTACCCTCGTAACTTCAAAGACCGTAAAGAGATGGAATTCATGGCCTTGACTCAAGGAAATAAGACTATCCTTGAGTATCAGCAGCAGTTTGAAAGCTTGTTCCATTTTACCCCTAGGCATATGAGGTCAGCTGAAGAAAAGGCTGCAAGGTTTCTAAAGGGATTAAAGGCATCTATTGGGTCAGTGATCAAGGTCTTAGATTTGACAGATTATGGCCAGATTGTGCAAAATGCTAAAACCATGGAAGATAAGCAGAAGGGAGAGCAATCCCTCACACCTAGATTGTGGAAGAGGACTAATCCATTTCTGGACATGGACAACTCATCCAAGGTATACCGGGGGTCGTATAGTTCTGGGCCTGCATATAGACAGCTCTATAGGCCATCTGGCTACCTTCCTCGACCAACTAGTGGTTCGAGCTCTACATCTTTTCACCTGAACACTAGTATAGTGCCTACAGTCACAAGGCCACCCCGCCCCCATCTACATCAGGTCAAGTACAAAGGGGCCCTGCCCCAGTTTCGGCATCACAGATCCGTTGCTTTAATTGCCACTCTTATGGGCATTATGCCAAAGACTGTCGAGTCAGACCAGCCTTACCATCTAATCAGCCCTCGATGTATAAACCTCCCTTAACTCGAGGGAATCAACCGCAAGGAAGAATGTATGCCTTATCAGCTGAGGAAGCTGAGGCCAGCACAGAAGTGGTAGCAGGTACATTTTAATTTAAGATTTTCCTTATGCTGAATTTTGATGACTTGCTATACTTATATACATTGTTGCACTAGGTGTTCTACCTATATCGGGTATACCAGCCTATGTCTTGTTTGATTCAGGAGCTACACATTCGTTCATATCTAAGAGATTTACTGAGAAACTTAGTATGTCGCCCAGGACACTAGATCATGAGATGATTGTTAGTACGCCTACAAGCAAAGTTACACAGTTGAAGGAGGTGTATAGGTCGTGCACTATGGAAATCAGTGGAAAGAAATTGAATGCACAACTCATCAAATTCAACATGTAGAATTTTGACGTTATACTGGACATGGATTGGTTGTCGGCCCATCGAGCAAATGTGATGTGTGCCAAAAAATTAATTAGGATGACAAATGATGAAGGGAAAGAACTGGTATACCAAGAAGATAAAATAAAACTGGCTAGAAAGGTCCTCATCTCCGCTCTTCAAGCGGTAAAGTTGTTGAAAAGTGGATGTTTGGGTTACTTAGCATCGGTACTTGATGTTGATGCAAAGGTTACACCTCTAGAAGATGTGGAGGTGGTTAAAGAATTTCTTGACATCTTTCTAGATGATCTGATGCATCTACCACCTGATAGAGAGTTAGAATTTGCCATAGACTTGATTCCTGGAGCAGCTCCAGTGTCAAAAGCTCCATACAAAATGGCACCAGCCGAATTGAGGGAGTTACAGACACAGTTACAAGAATTATTGGAGAAGGGGTTTATTCGCCCAAGTGTTTCACCTTGGGGTGCCCCTGTATTGTTTGTCAAGAAGAAGGATGGCAGCTTACGTATGTGCATCGATTATCGGGAATTGAATAAGCTAACCATTAAGAACTGGTATCCATTGCCACGCATTGATGATTTGTTTGAGCAACTACAAGGTGCAAATGTATTTTCAAAGATAGACCTTAGATCAGGCTATTATCAGCTCAAGATAAAAAGCGGTGGCATACCCAAGACAGCTTTCAGGACTCGGTATGGTCACTATGAGTTCCTAGTGTTATCTTTTGGATTAACCAATGCACCAACAGCATTCATGGATTTAATGAATCGAGTATTTCACAATGTCCTGGATAAATGGGTAATTATTTGTATTAATGACATCTTGATCTACTCTAAGACGGAAGAGGAGCATACTCAACACCTGAAGATGGTATTACAGAGGCTGAGAGAACAACAATTGTTTGCCAAATACAGTAAGTGTGAATTTTGGCTTTAGCAAGTTGGATTCCTAGGACACATAGTGTCTAAGGATGAAATCGAGGTGGATCCTGATAAGGTGAAAGCAGTAGTAAAGTGGGAAAACCCCAAGAATGTTACAGAAATTAGAAGTTTCTTGGGTTTAGCTGGGTACTACCAGCGCTTCATTAAGAATTTTGCTCGGATCTCAGCACCAATGACTAAGTTAACCAAGAAGGGGGTAAAATTTGAATTGACAGAGGAATGTGAGAAGAGTTTTGAGGAATTAAAGAAAAGTTTGGTGTCAGCCCCTGTGTTGACCATCCCTGAAGGCACAGGTGGAATTACAGTCTACACTGATGCTTCTAAGGTCGGGTTGGATTGTGTTCTCATGCAACGCGGTAAGGTGATAGCATATGCATCCCGACAACTAAAGGAATATGAGAAGAACTACCCCACTCATGACTTGGAACTAGCCACAGTCATTTTGCTCTAAAGATTTGGAGACATTATTTGTATGGGGAGAAGTGCGAGATATACAGTGATCACAAAAGCCTTAAGTACTTTTTCACCCAAATAGATTTGAATATGAGGCAAAGGAGATGGCTCAAGCTCATAAAGGATTATGACTGTGACATTCAGTATCATCCTAGCAAGGCTAATGTAGTGGCAGATGCGTTAAGTCGAAAGGCACAGACTGTGTCACTCTCATACTTAGCAGTCAGCTCACAACTCGTACAAGAGGCGATGCTAATGGATGAAACCCTCTTATATGAAGGAGCAACCTTAGAGCTTGAACATCAACTAGAAAACATTAAATGGTTAGTTGTATCCCTGGCAGCTCTATAAGTGCACCCGTCTATTAGGCAAGAGGCGATAATGAAACAACCTTTCGAACCTTAGTTGCAACGGATCAGAATTAAGATTTAAGAGCAAACAATGAATAACCCTGACTTCGTTTTAGCCAGCGACGGGGCATTATTGTTTCGAGGTAGGTTGTGTATGCCCGATGATTTGGAGATACAAGACAAGATAGTGCAGGAAGCACATAGCTCTGAGTACTCACTCCACCCAGGAAGTACAAAGATGTATAAGGACCTCAGAAAAAACTACTGGTGGCCAAGCATGAAAACCACAATAGCCCTATATGTGGCGACTTGCCTTACATGCCAAAAAGTAAAAGCCTAGAGGCATCGACCTTATGGTACTCTTCAGTCACTCTCAATACCAGACTGGAAGTGGGATAGGATTACAATGGACTTTGTCATCGGAATACCACGCACACCTAAGGGGATGGATGCGATTTGGGTGATAGTGGATCGACTTACTAAGACTGCTCATTTCATTCCCATCAAGACCAAATTCTCTATGGCCAAGTTAGCATAACTTTATATGGATAACATAGTGCGCTTGCATGGAGTGCCAGTGAGCATTGTATCAGATAGGGACCCAAGGTTCACTTTCAACTTTTGAAAAAGTTTCCAGCGTGCTTTGGGATCACAAGTGAACTTAAGTACTGCTTTCCACCCACAGACTGATGGTCAGTCAGAGCGAACCATACAGATATTAGAAGACATGCTCAGGGCATGTGCAATGGAAATGTGTGGTAGTTGGGAAGAATATATACCCCTTATGGAGTTTGCCTATAACAACAGTTATCAAGCTACAATTGAGATGGCTCCATATGAGGCATTATATGATAGGAAGTGTAGAACTCCTCTGTATTGGAATGAGGTAGGCGAACGCCGAATGTTAGGACCCGAAATGATACAGATGACATGTGATAAGGTCGACGTTATTCGAGAAAGGATTAAGGCAGCTCAATCACGTCAAAAGAGCTATGCAGACACCCACAAGAAAGACATTGAGTTTCAAGCAGGAGAAAAGGTGTTTCTCAAGATTTCTCCTACTAAAGGGTTGCATAGATTCCAAAGAAGGGGTAAGTTGAGCCCGAGATACATTGGCCCATTTGAGATTTTGACTTAGGTTGGCTCAGTAGCCTATATGTTTGCTCTTCCACCTTCTCTCAGAAATGTTCATAATGTATTCCATGTATCCATACTGAAGCAATATGTTCACGATCCATTGCATGTGTTACTCGTGGAACCAGAATATCTAGAAGCTTATATGACCTATAGAGAACAGCCAGCTAAAATCTTGGACCGAAAAGTGAAAACCCTTCGCAACCGCTCCATTTTCTTCGTAAAGGTATGATGGGCTAACCATTCACTTGAAGAAGCATCTTGGGAGAAAGAAGATGAAATCCAAGCCAAGTACCCTCATCTATTTGAACAACCAGGTACGTCAATTTCGAGGATGAAATTTTTAAAAAGGGGGGGAAAATATGATACCCTACTTTTAAAACCTGGTTTACTTACACGGTTGACCGGTTTAACCATACAGGACCTGAATTAGAGTGGGTTAAGGCGGGTTCCCTATGGACCATGATGGCGAGGGTGACTTTGAACATAGGTTGGCCAAACAAGTCTGAGTCAGTGCCAGAGGAGACGGGTGTACCTAAGCCGTGTACATGCACGTATCATAAAGTCATGTACGGGTAATGCTAGTATGTAGCCATATCCTAAAGTGTATACATACTATATATCTCATGCCGAGAGTGAGATACATGCCGAGAGTTGAATTCCATCAAAATCTCAATTGTTTGGCTAAGTTTCGACCAACAGGTGGGCAACCACAGGCAGTCGAACCCGCCCACCTGTGTGACCCACCCATATGGCCACTAGATATTCTCTAGTATAAATAGTACTTATTGTGTCTTTTCCTTTTTCTCATTTAATGCATTAAAGAGTTGGTGAGAAGAGTAAAGAAGAGAGAAAAGAAAGGAAGAAAAAGAGAAAGAAGAAGAAGAAAGGGAAAGAGATGGAGGACGAAATGATTTTAAGCGACATCGAGGTTTGATCTTCTCATTCCAGCACCGAAAAAGTGATCCCCAACACGAGACCTACGATTTGAGGTGAGCGAAAGCTATACTTCTTAAACTTTCACCAAACCCCAAGTGAAACCCTTGATTTGGGTAGAGTTCCTTGAGATCTTATAAATCCCACTTGAGATGATGAATCTAAGGTTTGACAGATGGTCTATGTGTTGATTTTGAAGGTTTAAAGAAGTGTTTATAAGATTTGAGAAGCATTGGTGATTTCTTGAGTTAAGAGGTGATTTTGGGGTCTTGGAAGAGTTCTTGAGCAAAGAAGGTAAGATTGCTTTTCAATCCTTAAATCTAACTTAGATCTATGTTAAAATCATCTTATAAGATCTTATATGTGTGAAAAATGTGATTGGAATAGCCCCATTTGGTTTTCCTAAGGTTGTGGAATGTTTCAAAGAAGGAAACAAATTTCTGCCCCCACAGGTGGGCGAAGACCGACGGGCGAAGCTGCCCGCCTGAGGGCGCCCACCTGAGGGGTCAGCACCTCAGTTCCCACAGGCGAGCGAAGACCAGTGGGTGAACTAGTCCACCGGGGGGGCCCACCAGTTTAACTGGTGGGCTATCCGGCCCGCCTGTGAAGACCGGTGGGCAAAGACAGGTGGGCTATCTAGCCCACCTGTTGGCCCCCCAGTTGGATTTTTGAGCCCGAATGGGCCCAAAACGGGCGAGCAATCTTCTTTTATGATTTTAAACATGATTTAAACATCAAACATCATTAGTTTTGACCCTAAAGTGGTGAAATGCTAACCTCATTCGCTTATGATAGCTTCCACTAGAATTTACATTTCTCACGCCGAATCTCACCCGTACCGAACGTGAGCTTTTGTACCCAACAAGTAAGTGGGGAGAGGACATTTGAATTTATTTTTAGGCTAGTTTTTGAATCATTAAATTGCATCCAGACTAGCCATGTCATCATGTAAATTATGTGTAGATTAGTCATCCTTGTATGCCGTTCGCACGCATTGCTTGTGCATTCTAAACAAATGATTTATGATATGTGTGTTGTGCTTTACATTATCAATGCTAAATGATTGATGTGCTTATGTGATAAATGGTTGGATTACTATACATGATGCATTATTAGACTAGACGCCGTAGTCGGCTTGAAAACGAGTGCATTGGTGGCCCGTGGTATGGGACACGGTGGCATTATGCAATCGTACTTTGTCATATAGGAGCATGCAAATTAAGATTATCATTCCCTGTGCTACGATCCTTCCCAACAGGGGTTGAGGTGTTGGGTTATCACTTGGAGGGAAGCAGTGGTCGAGGTTGTCGGGTCACTGTGGCGGTTAGACATATGCCCGGCTAGTCATTAGGACAGTCGGCAACCTCAGTAGTATATTCAAGAGGGCCAATCGTACTGCTTTTAAATAACTGGGGTCAGCACATTTACTTTTCTATCATTTACTTTTATGTTGAGAACCGATAGTTGGTATACTTTACTTTTCTGAGTACTCACGGTGGGCCTTCTCCGACAACCCTATGGGCGTATCACAGAATAGAGTTCGCAGGTCGTACCTAGGGCATACGCGCACTATGATTGTAAGTAGCACATAACCTAAGACTTAATAATGTTGTTTAGGTGGATAAGATTTAAAATGAATTGCATATCATATAGTGTATATGGATGTGGCTGTTTGTGTGGTCTTTCTTTTCACTTACTGAGCTAGTGAGCTCATCCCACGTGCACACCTCTTTTAGATGATTTTTCAGGTCACCCGCCTGAAGATCAGGAGTCGGGCCCCACTGTCAAGTTTTTCGTTGAGGATTGGTGGGTCCCCAAGGAGTATGAGCACGGTGCTGATTGCACGTGCGAGGGTTGTGCTGCGGGACCGCAGTAATGACACTGTACAGGACTTTTCTTTTTGATTCTTTGATGACCTCCCCTTTTGTGTACTTGATACATAAATTGTTATTCTTTTTGTGTAAATATCATCCCTGCGGGCCCACTTGTACTTAGCTATATACTACAATTTGGGTATCAAGTATATTGGGGATATTTACAGGTAATTTAAGTCTTTCGCTGAACTTTTGAATACTTATCTTAGATGTGGGGATGCTGTGGTGGGGTACTGTATTAAATGATCCTGGAAGGTTTGGGTTAATCGGAGTTAACTCGGTCACCGGTCCGGTTCTGTGTGAACGGGGTGTGACAAAAAGAGTAAATAATTACTTGCCAAATCTTTCTGATGGCAGTAGACTTTGTGATCATGTAATGTAAAGCTATCTTTATGGAATACATTCATATCAAAAGGTTAAGAGTAAACCTAAAAAGATTTGGCGAAGATTTTTTGTTATAAACAACCTTGCAAATTTCGAGGATGAAATTTTTACCAAGGGGTAATTGTAACACCCTGAATTTTGAAGCAACTAAACCCTAGTGTTAGGACTTGATTGATAAGAGGGGTATTGAACTGTATATTATGAACTTCATATCTACAGTAGTGTAAGAGAGAAATTGGCAAAGTTATTAGCCAAGTAGGAGGGGTAAAGTGGTCCAAAGTTGTGGAAATGGTCCCACACATGGTAGACTAAGAAAGGTAGAGGTTTAAGCTGCTGGAAAGCCCAAAAGAAGGTAACCGCTAGACTGTCTGCTAGAAAACCGGTCAACCGATTTTGGTGGTAGAATGCCAAAAATTGGGGGTTTCCTCTATGGTCCCACATCTTTGCAGTATAATTCCACCCACTTGTACCCTATGTAAGGGCATATTAAGGGTTCTAATGCATTAAATTGCATATGAAAACATGGAGTCTATGAGTTGTTATTTAATTTTAAATATTTATAAAAATAGGTTATTTTTTTAGGTTAGGGGCCAAAGAGACCCTAAGGTCTATTTTGGGCCATTAAATATGATAGGAGGGCAGCTACTACTCACCCCCCATGCTGCAGCATTCGTATGAAACCAGAGAGGAGAGAAAAGAGAAGAAGGAGGGAGGAAAAGAGAAAGGAGAGAGGGAGGAAGAAGAGGAAGAAAGAAGGGAGGAGGTGCTGCCACTGCTGCTGCTATTGCTATTGCCCTTCCCTACCTGCTGCCAATAGAGGAGGAAGGCTGCCAGAGGTGCTACCACGGTTGGGAGGAAGACTGGAGCTGGACAACTACACCTAGGCATCACCTACCATGCCTGCCAACTCAGAAACCCTATAGAGGTAATTTACCCTAACTGACCCCAGTGATTTTGGCTAGGGTAGAATTCGGTCAGGGGTAGGGTTAGTCATAATTGAAACTAGAAGTGGGAATTTTCCTGTGGGGACTTAATTTAGCCTCCCACAGCAAAAGTCCCAATTCCTGGAGCCTGATTGAGACCCAAGTGACTGTAGGGTTCTCCCAGAAAACCTAGGTCATAGGGATTTTCCCGATTGGGCTAAATTGACATTAATTGGGAGTTGGATTGACCTCCACATAATCCCAATTCTCCCCAGAAGTGAGTAAAAAATTTAGCTGAGACACCCAGAGTGCAAATTGGATAAGTTGGAACCCAACTGACCTAGTGCTAGGTGTTGGAAACCCAAACCAGACTTGGGTAATGACTTTATAAATTATAAATTATTAAAATGATGCATATAGGATAGGAATTGGGTGAAGAAATCAGCCGAAAAATTCTGCTAAGAGAAGGGTAGAAATTCTGTTGAGAATGGCCTATTGTGTCAGGGAACCGGCCAGTCGGTTTGGCCCCAAGAGCACTACTGTTGAGTCAAATTTTGGTCCCAAAATGCCTGAAAGTATGGGAGGGTATGGCCCTACCTACCTCAGATATGAGTGTATGGTATGAAAGTATGAATTGTGACCCAAGGTAAGGAAGAAATGCCCATGGTAGAGGATTGACATATGGAATGCTAGTGTGGACTCTTGCTGTGTTTGGGAACCTCACCCAAGCGCATTTAGAAGCTAAGGATAGCATTTAGAAGCTAATGATATTATAGACAAGTCCAGTTACATAATTAGTGACCTAATATCTATAGGTTAATTCCAGTAGTCCAAGAATGGACTCATTGGCTATATAGGTTGGGCATAAGATTTGGAGCTGTGCTAGGATGCTAGCTTGGTCAGTTAGAGAAGATACTGACCTACGATCAGTATAGTCTATACCAACTGAGCGTGGATTCCGGTACGGCAACTTCAACTAGGTTATAGGAAGTGAAATTAATAAATGACTATTAAAATAAAATTATCCCCAAATATGAATTTTTTATTTAGGAACCTGAAATACCCGATGAGGATATGCATGATCGGGAATTCAGCGAAAGAACACCAAACTTGGGTATCAGGTGAGTGGGTGATTGTTTAATTTTTTGGAGTATTTCTATATCTTTTTGTGTTATGCATGCTCATGTGTAATGTGATGGATTCCTTGTTTTGAATTTATTTTATATTATATTATATTATATATATATATATATATATTGCACATGTGGCATAGTTTTACCGAGTTGGATGTGATCGAGGTTTTGTGGACAAGTAGTTTGATAGCTATGTTGTAATGGTTGTATCATTGAGGGTCTGAGGCACGGTGTGGCTGAGGCGTGGATTCCAATACCTTGGGTTCGGAGGTAAGTTTTACAGCTATGGCCACAAATGTGTGATTTGATGCCATGGATGCTATGTATGCATTTACATGCATATGGTTAAGATCACATCCCAGTGCTATAACCCCTTGCCAATAGGGGGTAAGGTATTGGCTAATTCCACTCAGTGGTAAGTCATAGAGGATGACTACGCCCAGATACGATGTATTGTATCTTAAGAGGGCACAGTATTGTACGACATATTGTACGCATGGCTGTTGGACAACATGAGAGACCGATGACGGTGTGGGATTCCGGGACCATAGCTGTCAGGGGTTACTATTTAGGGGTTGATTGGGGGACCGAAGTTCTTTCTAGGATTGGCTGACTCCTACTTGCGACTAGCTTGTATCTCTGAGACCCAACGTACTGGGTAGGAGATACCACCTACGTTACTTATAGCACTTATACGCACATATTGAGACATAGTAACTAGAATGAAAATTAAAATAATAAATAAATCATTTGGATTATGCATATCGGGCATTTTGGTATGATATGTGTGAGCATGTAATGGCATCATGACTTGTGTGTGTGTGCTTGCCTAGTCACCCCCCACTGGGCTTGTGAAGCTCACCCCTCATTGATATATGTTTTTAGATGGGAACTGAAGCTGAGATGGATAGATGATCAGTACAGTTGTGAGGTTGTGCCTACAGGACACATTGAAGCTAGATGGGATTATCTTTCTATTTGATTAATTAATATTTTATATTTGGATTGTAAGGTTGATTGTTGATATTGTAACTTGTGGAGAACTTCATTTTGGGCTTATATTATTATTTATCACTATAGATTGATCACCACATATATGCTTCATATGGACTGTATATGCATACTCTAATTATGATAGGTATTCTCGAGTGGTGGGTTTGGTTATTACACTCTGTCTGTGATCCTGTGTATGGTAGGCTAACTGGTTAGGAATCCAGTACCACATACCTTAGACAAATTAAAGCAAGGTGTAACAATGAACCCTAGACCAAGGGACTTTTTCCAATTGGGAAAAATGGACTGAAATCGACAGTAGGACAATACCATATATATCCCCAATTTCGTCCAGGAATTGGTAGAAAATTTAGCTAGGTCACGCGAGCAGGAAAATTGGGAAATTGGGAACCAATTGACCAAAAATTGACTATGTGCCCAATGAATGGACGCAAATTGGAACTGAACAAGGGTTCCAATAATTCTAGTAAATTCAATATAAGGTGATTTGGTGATGAGTTGAGTGGGATGGACCTCCTACTGCTCAACTGGACAGGATCCCAATTAATTTCCAGAAAACCCAATTGGGACCAAATGAATTGGATTAGGGTTTAGGGGAATTGGGCTGCAATCAGGAAATCTGACATCCCACTCACATTATACATCATATAAGGTGATTGTGGAATAAAAATTGAGGCCTGCAACCCGGGATTTTATCCTAAAAGAATTCAACCACAATAAGGCAGAATTTTGGAATTCTATAGATCATCTCCGATAGGTGGCCTGAGGCCAGCTGGTGCCGGTAGTCCATACCTGCCGGTGGGGATCCAAAAGTGCTAATGTGAACCCTCAGTGTTGTTATGTGGTCTCTACTACCTTGGGCATGCGTAACAAACATGTGGCAGAATTGATTCGCACAAAATGGGGCATAGCTTTGGAAGGAAAGAACAATGAGAGAAATATCTGTGTGGACCCCAGTTGTGTAGGAAATCCAACCAGTCAGGCAATGGTTGTGACATCTATAGGTTGCCTCAAGTGGTTCTAGTAGATAGATAAAGGACTTACAATTGTGTCGGTTGGGTTAGTGACCTACATATGAGGCAGGAAGCCAAATTGGTGAATTATGTTAGTTGTTTGGGAGAGATACTAATCTAGGGTTAGTGTCTCCGCTCAACAGTTGTTTTGGAATTCCGATAAGAAAATTCAATAGGATTTTGAAATAGAGATGTCCTTAAATAGCGAATAATGAAATTCAATAGGATTTTGAAATAGAGATGTCCTTGAATAGTGAATAATGAAACTAACATTATTGAATTGATAAAATTAGGAACCTGACACTCGATGAGGATACGCAATGGCGGGAATTCAAAGAAATGACATCAGATTTGGGTATCAAGGTGAGTGGGTGTTTGATTTACTTTACAGTGTTTTTATATTTTATTTCTGCAAGCCCATGTCTAATGTTATGGCATCCTTTCTTTGGATGTATTTTATATAAATTATATAAATTGCACGTGTGGCATGGTTTTACCAAGATTGAATTGATCGAGATTTATGGTTGTGATTAGTGTTGTAGTTGGATGGTAGTAATTATAACATTGATAGTCTGAGGCATGGTGTGGCTAAGGGGTGGATTCCGGTACCGTGGGCTCAAGGGTCAGGGATATATCAGTGTCATTGCATCAGTAGTAGAGTGGGTGGCACAGATACAACCTTCTTTTATAAAGAAAATTCAATGTGCCTAACTATCAGATGAAAGTCTTCAAAAGATAGAAAATGATATAAAAGAAGGAAGACAAAAGGACATGGACTTTAAGTTAACTGAAAATTGAGTCCTTAAGTTTAAATGTAGACTTTGTGTAACAAAGGACAAAGAAATGAGGGAGATGATACTGAATGAAGCACACAACTCACCCTACTCAATTCATCCAGGTAGTATAAAAATGTATAAGGACTTGAAGAAATTCTATTTATGGAGTGGCATGAAAGCTGATGTAGCCACTCATGTAGCCAAGTGCATAAACTGCCAACAAATCAAAGTGAGAGACAGAGACCACCTAGTTTATTGCAACCCCTACGAGTACCAGAATGGAAATGAAAACATATTATCATGGACTTTGTTACAGGACTACCTCGTACTCAGAAGGGAAAGGATACAATATGGGTAGTTATGGATCGGCTGACTAAAGTAGCCCATTTCATCCCTATGAAGATCAGTTATTCCATGTAGAAGTTAGCTCAGTTGTATGTTGACAATATTTTCAAACTGCATGGTGTACTAGCTAGTATTGTGTTCTGATCGTGATTTTAGATTTACTTCCAAATTCTGGAAGTGTTTACAGAGAGCAATTGGAACACAATTGAATTTCAGCACAGCCTTCCACCCACAGATAGACGGGCAGTCAGAGATAAGCATACAAAGTTTAGAAGATATGCTATGGTCTTATGTGTTGGACATGAGCTATAGTTGGGATGAATATGTATCAGTCATAGAATTCTCCTACAACAACAACTATCAGGCTACTAAGGTATGTCACCTCATGAGGTATTGCAAGAAATGCAGAACCCCCCTGTATTGGGATAAAGTTGGGGAGGGAAGAATTTTGGGTCCTGAACTAATTCAAGCTACTTGTGAGAAAGTGAATGTAATCAGGGAGAGGATTCAAGTAGTTAATCCAGACAGAAAAGGTTTGTTCATGTCAGACAGAAACACCTAGAATTTGAAGTTAGTGATAAAATATTTTTTAAAGTATCACCAATAAGAGGAGTGAAGAGATTTGGCAATAAATGAAAGCTAATTCCTTAGTATATGGGACCTTATGAAATTTTGGACCAAGTTGGAGCAATCGTATACAGAGTTGCTATGCCACTCAAGTTGGAGGGAGCTCATAATGTATTTCATGTTTGTTTAAGAAGTATATTCTCGATCCAACTCATGTTTTGACACATTGCCTCTGGAACTTGACACTGATCGGAGGTATGTGGAGCATCCAGAAGAGATCATTGACCAGAGAGACCATATTCTTTGCAATCGGACTATTTCTTTCGTCCTAGTCAAATGGTGGAACCACTCAGAACAAGAAGCATCTTGCAAATGAGAAGATGAGATGAAGGAGAAATATCCTAGAATGTTTGGACTACCAGGTACGTTCAATTTCGAGGACGAAATTTATTGTAAGGAAGGAGGAATGTATACCCGTAGCCTAAATTTCCTCATTTTGTGATTGACTATAGATGAGATACAGAAGGATACTAGTGTTGGATTTATGGGCTAAATTAATTATTCGGGTTGATTAAATGGGTGAGAGTCAAATTACATGAACCGGTTCGGTCTACTCTCAAGTTTAGGGATATGCTGTCTCAATCCATTGTGGTTTAGGGTTTTGAGTGCAGGACAGTATTATAAATACTAGGTTTTGGGTCCCTACAGCCATTATTCACTCTTCCCCACTTTACCACTAAAGTGAGAGAACCAAGGAGTTTAAAGGGTTGTAGAAGATCCATAGCCAAGCCAAGAGAGCGAAAGTGGGAGTGACCAATATCAATCTTCTTCAACATACTTGGTGAAAGGTACAATTAGATCCTCTATAATTTTATTAGATTCGTGTTCTTGTTTCTCTGTGTAGTTTCCTCAATAGGGTTTCAAACTCAAACCCATAGGAAATTCTAACATGTGGTATCAGAGCCAACCATACAGAACAAGAATCGATACATGTTTTATTTTATACACTTGAATCATGTTTGTGAATATTTAATAAGAACGAGTTACTATTATTATTATTTTGGGTTTGAAAGTAAGGTTTCATAATGGAGATCTATTTCAGTGATGGGTTTTAAACATGTAATGACTTATCAAAAAAAAAACTATGGAGATTCACCGGGAAAATCTATAGCCATGCCGATCATCTCTATGATCGGCACCATCATTTCAACCACTGATTATGGTAATATTGGGTTTTAAAAAAAAAATGAAAATCTTAGGAATTTAATTTCTGGTTATTTTGGCTTGAAATCGGCTTATGGTGATGGATTTTAATTCGTTTGGATTTTTGCATTAGTCACCGGAATGGTGTTCTCTAGGTTGAGACGATCCTTGGTGAAAGGTTTTGTAGTCGCTCACCCTCTGATCATGCCATTATGGGTGGTTGAAGTTTGAACAGAACCTCTTCTGTGGCCGATTAAGATTGACAGCGGCAGCTGTAGCGGGGGCGGCAGAAATTTAGTTTTAGAAAAGGAAAAGGGGCTAGGTTAACGTTGTGATGATGATAGATCAAAGCTTGGGTCTATCATTATTTAAATTAAAACATATAAAATATAATGGGCTGAACCCATGGACGTTTCCTTATTAGTCTGTTTTAATGTAAGACTAAAGCCCAACATCTTATTTAAAGTGTTATGGGCCAAAGCCCACTGACTTGGTCCATAGGCTTCAATGAATTATTATGGTTCAATGAACCGAATCAATTTGAACCAAATGAGATTGGGTGCACATTGGTATGCCATTGTCAAATATTTAATTAAAAAAAAAAAAAAAACCTTAAAGGCTTGTTTGGTTTTTGTTCATTTTGGGTTTTTTATTAATTTAAATTTCATTTAAAGGTTTGTTTTAAGGCCAAATTGAAATATGTTTTTTACGTTGGATTCCTTGTTTCGGGCCACATTTAATGATATAATTTTTAATATGACATGTTTATTCGAAATTTTAATATGATATGTTAATATGGAAAAGGGTGTAAGCTTCCGCTCATTCTTAGTTGCAAAGTAATTTTTTAGGAAACCATGAAAATATGAGGTGGAATCCACCAAAGTGGTACATCTTATTATTCCATGATTTTTCACAGGGTAGCAATGTAGGTGACATTTGTCCAAAGGTGATGTCACCAAAGTTAAGAAAATGACAGTAACCTAGAGGTTCCTAAGCCCAAAGGTGAGGGGATTTCAAAAGTTATTGTTCTTTTCACAGTAAATATGAATTTACAAAAAGACCAGTGCATTCTTAGCCCAAAGGATAGGAATGTAGTTGCGGTTGTGACTCTTGTATGCTTATTGTTGTCTTAGTGACATATTTATATGTATGTTTTGAACATAAAAATATATATCTCCAATGGGAAAGATATTATAGAACTGAGTGAAACCCACCAAAGTGGTACATTCAGTTCAATTGTATCTTCCCCAACAGTAAAGGTGATACTTTCCCAAAGGTTATGTCATCAAGGTTTGAGGATAATTATCCACATTTCAGAAAGGGACATTGAATTTGGAGTTCTTTTACCCAAAGGTGATTGAATTCCGAAGTTAGTGTTGTTTTCACAGTTAAAAAAAAATAATATAAGAGCATCAGCTAATTCCTGTCCCAAAGGATAGGGATACATTTTTAGTTGTAACTCTCATTTAAAATATATTGATGGTATTATATGCTTTTATATTATGATTTATATTTTGATATTTGGCATGTATTGTGTTATTGTTACTGTGAAAATAGGATGATCATTCCCTCAAGTTATGTATCTTCCATCCCAATGCTCACTGGTAACAACTATCAAAAGTGGGTGAAGGAATTAGAATTGCATTTAGGTCTTCTTGACTTAGACTTGGCACTTAGGGAGCCTAAACCTGAGCCTCTCACAGACTCGAGCAGAAGTGCTGAAATGACCAAATTTAAGAAATGGACTAAAGCAAACAGAAAGTGTATACTAGTTTTAAAAAAGGCAGTTCCTGAAATTATACGTGGGAACATAGAGATCAAAGACACTACAAAAGAATTCCTGGATGCTATTAAAGCTAGATTTCAACACAAAAAGAAAGCTGAGAAAACCACATTGATGACCAAGCTAATGAATACAAGGCATGATGGATGTGGGAGTGTTAGAGAATACATTTTGGGTGTAGCTACTGATGCTGGTAAACTTAAGGATCTTGGAATACAGATCGATGAAGAATATATTATACACATTGCACTGAATACCCTCCCTAGTCAGTATAAGGTTATCCAATCTACCTACATTGCACTGAAGGATGATTGAAGCCTAAATGAGCTAATTTCCATTTGCACTCAAGAGGAAGAAAAATTGAAACAAACTAGGCTTGAGAGTGCACATGCAACTTTTCATAAGGGATCTTCTGGTGGACCAAGCAGAATGAACAAAAATTTTTCCAACAGAGGAAGAAAAATTGAAACAAACTAGATTTGAGAGTGCACATGCAACTTTTCATAAGGGATCTTCTGGTGGACCAAGCAGAATAAACAAAAAATTTTCCAATAGAGGAAGCGTCAAGCCATATGATAGGACTAATAGCTCTCAAGAACTTGACACATCTCAAAAGGCTCAGGATGAAGAGAATACCAACAACGTAGAGTGTTTCTGGTGCCATAAGAAGGGACATGTGAAGGACTGTTTTATTTTCAAGAAATGGTTAGAGAAGAGGAAGAATTATGGGACTGATAAATAGGATGATACCAAGAAAGGGTGAGGTAGACTGATCACCAGCAATTGAGAGCAAGTAAAAATTAGTCCCATCAAGTAGTTAGGATTTCTTTACATACAATTATTTGAAATGCTTGATTAGTGGGAGCTCTGGTTTTGTTTAGTATTTGTTTATGTTTTGAACCTTAGCCCGTATGTTTTGGGGCACAGTTTGATGAATTATGGTTAAGTTTTAGCATTTACATTATGCACAGTTATTTCTTGAAATATTTGGTTTATGATTTCATTTGAGAATGTTTTTATAGGCAGTAATTGTCTTAGTTATAGGCAATATTTTGTCACAGTTCAAAAGGTAATGTTTGCCACATTTTAAGACAGTATTTGTCACAGTTCATAGGCAATATTTGCCACAGTTTATAGGCGAAATGCCACAGTTAGATATTAACCACAGATCAAAGGCGATTTGCCACAGTGAAGGTTAATATCTCAGTTAAGGACCTACATAGAATGACAACAGTGTAATTTGAGGATATGTCAATATTTCTATGATGGTATCCCACATAGATTCGTGTTAAGAAACTTACTTATGTTTGTAATAACAGAAAGTTGTATGCCGTATATTGAGGTGTATCTTCTACTGTTATTCGATGTGAGTGGTTTTTCAACTGAATCACAATAAGAGTGGTTAATGTAATAAGATTCTATGGCCACACCAATTTAAAAGACATGCTTATAATTAATATAGCCCAAGTGGGAGATTGTTGGATTTATGGGCTAAATTAATTATTCGGGTTGATTAAATGGGTGAGAGTCAAATTGCATGAACCGGTTCGGTCCACTCTCAAGTTTAGGGATATGCTGGCTCAATCCATTGTGGTTTAGGGTTTTGAGTGCAGGACAGTATTATAAATACTAGGTTTTGGATCCTTACAGTCATTATTCACTCTTCCCCACTTTACCACTAAAGTGAGAAAACTAAGGAGTTTAAGGGGCTATAGAAGATCCATAGCCAAGCCAAGAGAGCGAAAGTGGGAGTGGCCAATATCAATCTTCTTCAACATACTTGGTGAAAGGTACAATTAGATCCTCTATAATTTTATTAGATTCGTGTTCTTGTTTCTCTGTGTGGTTTCCTCAATAGGGTTTCAAACTCAAACCCATAGGGAGTTTTAACAACTAGTACCAATGAGTATTGGGTAGCAATTGTCTTTTGCCAAGAAGGGAAGGATGACCCCACCTGCACTGGTACTCATGCTGCAAGCATTGAAAGGGTTTCAAACCACAGAAGAGGAGGTTAGTATAAGTTCTCATACCTTAAAGGAATTACCCGAACCCTAATAGCTAAATGCACACAGAATGGGCCCAAATCCCAACAATCACCTAAGGGGACCCCTAATAAGCAATGGGCTCTGTTCCACACTAGGTGGACCTAATCAGCCTACACCTGCTGATGGTCACTAGCCGGTGAGCACCCTCCGGTGAGGGTACTAGCTAAAATGGGATTAAATTTCCATGGGGCCCGTGCCCTCGTACCCGTGCCCCTCAAACCACTCCCAACAATTGGTATAATCTACTAGGGAATGGATTAATGCATTGGGACACCCCGAGGTGGGCCCACTAGTGACTAATGAAGGATTAACCAAATAATGAGTGAAAACTCATTATTTCCCCAAACAACCTTTATGTGACTTAAGTTACCATAAGTAGAACCTCTTACTTTTATTTCATTCCTATCAATTCAAGAGCAAGAGAAGGGAGAAGGGAGAAAGGAGAAAGGAGAAGAAGGAGAAGAAGGAGAAGAAGAGCAAGAAATCACCTACCCATTAAAGGTGAGTTCTTTCTCTCTCTACCCTCTATATAGTTTTATAATATCAATTGGTTGCAATAAATATTAACAATTTTCTCAAATTAATTGTTGAATAGTTGGGATCCAAACAAAAAAGCATGGCAATAGAGAATCCGGTTGCTGGAGGATGATACTTTAAGAGGCTAAAAAACAAGAAAAACACTTACAAGCAAACCTAATCCATGCTCCTTGAAAGGAATGTGTTGCAGAATCCAACTTTATCTTTTATCAACATCGGATAATATGCGTGCGTGTCTACAATGTTGAAATTTCTACTGACTTATCTAGTTGCATTTATTTATATATATATATATATATATATATATATATCCTACCCAAAAAAGAATCTAGTTGCCTATATCAAGGGATGTGGAGGCCTGGAATTGCGTGCCAATAATGCTGCACTTCAATATCGTCTGTGCTCTCACTCTGAATGTATGGTATTCTTTTGCTGGACTACCATTAATTAGTGGGTCCGTTTATGGATCGCTGAATTAGCTGATTATCGAACCGTTCGGTCAAGTGGACAGCCAAAAAATATTTGTCCCAAATCTTACTCCTCCAGGCTCCACCCACTCACCCACCAAACCCAAAATATAACTATTAACAAATCAAAAACAGAAGCAGCACAGAACGGAACGGAAGGAACAGAAAAAGCCCTGCCTTCTGAGTGCTGTTGCCGCATTTTTGGGTTTCAGATCTGTCAATTACTCACCTTCTCCCTCTCCTAAATTTGGAAGCTGTATGTAATTTGAAGACCTCTCATTGAAACAATTTAACAGGTTACAGATTTTGATAGGTGATTTGAGCTAACTGTTTCGTTTCAAGTTTCAAGTTTCAAGTTTCAAGTTTCTAGTTTCTTAGTTTGGGTCTCTCTCTCTTTCACTGATGGCGAAAGAAGAAACGGAGGTTCCTCTGCTCAAATCTTCAACTACAGGGAGCGCTACATGGGGTCAAACCCTTGGAAACATCATCGTTGTCATCATCGGAACAGGCGTCTTAGGCCTCCCTTACGCTTTCAGGGTCGCAGGTTGGCTTGCCGGAGGTCTCGGAGTAATCATCGCCAGTATCTCCATTTACTACTGTATGCTTCTTCTCGTTCAGTGCAGGGACACATTATCTTCTTCTTCTTCATCGTCTGATGATGAATCCGATGAAGTACACACATATGGCGATTTGGGTTTCAAAGCCTTCGGAAAAATGGGTCGGTATCTCACTGAGTTCCTCATAGTTCTTTCCCAATTCGGAGGTGCTGTAGCTTATCTGATCTTCATCGGCCATAACTTGTCGTCTAGATTCAGAACCCACCACATCAGCTCCTCTTCATTCATATTCCTTCTTGTCCCAATGGAAATCGCTCTTTCTTGGTTTCGTTCCCTCTCTGCTCTCGCCCCGTTTAGTATCTTTGCCGATATCTGTAACGCATTAGCCATGGCCATCGTAGTCAAGCAAGACCTCCAACTGTTCGACGGTTTGTCCGAGAGAAAAACGATAACCAGCCTTGCTGCGCTGCCATTCGCGGCAGGCGTTGCGGTGTTCTGTTATGAAGGTTTTGGTATGACATTGGCATTAGAGGCGTCGATGAGTGAAAGGAGGAGATTTCCATGGGTTCTCGCAATTGCTTTCTCAGGGATAACGCTTGTGTATGTGTTGTTTGGGTTCTTCGGATACTTGGCTTTTGGTGAGCGGACGAGAGACATTATAACAATCAATCTACCGAATGATTGGTCCTCTACGGCTGTTAAGATCGGGCTGTGTGTGGGTCTGACGTTCACTTTCCCAATCATGATGCACCCCATTAATGAGATCATAGAGGGAAAGCTGAAACAAAGGGAGTGGTTTCAGAAACTCTGCCTTAACAATAATTCTAGTAGAGGAGGAAGGGCAAGAGAGAGGTTTTTCGTGTATGTGAGCAGAGCCTTTGTGGTGTTGGTGGCGGCGGTGGTGGCCTCGTCGGTTCCGGGTTTCGGTGTGTTCGTGTCGATGGTGGGAAGCACCGTATCTGCGATGCTATCCTTTGTTTTGCCGACCACGTTTCATCTCATGTTCTGCGGCAGTTGTATGCGTTTGTGGCAGAGGGTTTTGGATATCTGCATCTTGAGTTGTGGGTTGGCTTTTGCTGCTTATGGCACTTACAATGCTGCATCCAAGTGGGATACCAAAGGTGCATTTTGAGAAGTCACTTTGAAGCATCATCATGTATCTCTTCTTCAGGCTGTAGTTGTTGTACACTATACTATACTATACTATGGTGGTATTTATACAACAAGTTTGTTCTCATTACGAGCAAAAAGGATAAGACTTCTGGTGAGTGTCGTGGAAACACTTCAGTATCGGGCGATCCGTATCGGTTTGGTAGATCTACTTCAACCAAGGGGGCTGGTAATTAAATTAGATTGATGGTGCTTCTTCTACAAAATGCTCCGGCACCCACTCTTCTCTCTTTGAGGCTGCTCTATGCCTAAAAAGATATATGAAGACCAAGTGGAATCATCCATCAACCATGTTTGGGTCTTGTTGCGACTAGAAATCGTCCTAGGCCTTCCTTGGTTCTTGCAAAGAGGAATAAATGAAAGAGAGTGAGTGCCGGGTTGATCTAGCAGGGGATACTCCAATGTCTAAGTCAGATTTGTATGCAAACAGATAGTTCCAGTTAGAATGGAAAATGTCAATCTCTTGAAAAGGAGTTTGGATGTGTTTTTTATAATTGGAAATGGCAATTGCTTGTGAAGAGCCCTGGTTTGGAAGTTGTCCATTGTGGGTAGGAGTCTCAATCTAATAAATATTATATTGAGAGTGATTGTGGAGATCGCTTTTGTTATGGAAGTGTTGCCATATTGGCCATATCCCAGTGAATATGGTGAGATACCCTTCCTTTGAGGGAAAATTTGTTATTTCAATGAATGTCCTTCCTTGATTTGCTTTGTGTTTTGGGTCACGCAGGTCAGGCTCGATTAACCTTCCTTCTGGGATCCCTCTTGATGATGCTAGCAAAGTCTTGGGTCGACCGGCGGATAGTAGATGATGTGGTCACCTAGTTGTCCATATCGAACGGCAGGGTGTGTTACCCCATGATTTGGCCATCCTTTTGTAATTATAAGAGCCCTCCACTTGTGGGGACCGCCACAGTAGTGACCTAGCCTGCTAGTGACTTATCCGTTCGGCCCGTGGGGTCCATTTGATGCCATTGGCCAATTGCCTCTTACCTTCAATACCTTAAATTAGGGGAACTGTAGTTGGTCTGGCCAGATAGTTCGCTTATTTTCGCATTTCGGGGCCAGCTAATAGTCGTTGGTTTGTATTACCCTTAGTCACTAGTTTTAGCCATAACAGGTCTATTGAAAATCCCTGATTAATACTGTCAAAACCAGCAGCCCAATTGGGCCCGTAGGCATGATATTTACACAAGAAATAGCAATTTAACTATCAAGAGCGCAAAAAGGAAAATATACTAAAAGAATCAAAAGAGTACAGTAATTAGAATCATCTACTGTTGCCTTGCAACACAACCCTCACACGGATAACCGTCACCATGATCGAATCCTTCAAGGGCGCACCAATTCCCCACTGGGGTTTCATCGGTGGGACCCAACACGAGTTCCTCTACTGAATAGCCTACAAAATCATCTAAAAAGGTGTGTACACGAGGGGTGAGCTCACTAGTTCAGTAAATGAAAAGAAAGACGCACACAAACAATTGTAATTCAAATGATACTATATGCATGAGATTCATTTTAAACCTACTTCACCTAAACAATCATTACTAGGTCTTAGGTAACGTGATACTCACAACCACACTGTGCGTATGCCTTGGATTCGAAACGTATTCTCCATCTTGCGATACGCCCATAGGGTTGTAGAAGAAGGCCACGCCCATAGGGTTGTAGAAGAAGGCCCACCGTGAGCACTCAAAAAAGTAAATCGTGGTCGAATCACAGTAGAAATGTAAATCGTGGTTGAACCACAGTAGAAAAGTAAATCATGGCTGAACCATAGCAGAAATTAAAAGCAGTACGATTGGCCCTCTAAATATATCACCAAGGTTTCCAACTGTCCTAATGATCAGCCAGACATACTTCTAACTGCCATGGCGGTCCGCGATCGACGTTTCCCCCCAGTGATAACCCAACATATAAATCCCTGTCGGGAATATGAAATCCTAACCATATGCTCCTATATGAGATAGTACAACTGCATAGTACTTCTGTGTCCCGTTCCACGGTGTACCAATGCACTTTTTCCAAGCCGACTAGGGCATCTATTCTAGAAATCCCACACATGTCTGGTAAATCATCATCATACCACAACATATGATAAATCCATTCTCATGATTCCAAGCAAGTAACAAGTATTTAGAAATTTAAGATGCAACATGTTCAGTTCTAAATGCATCATTCATACATCAAGTATATGCATGGGAATGACAATCGGAATGTCAATATAGTCTATGAATGCATAAGATGTCAAAAACACTCCAAAAATAAGACCAAAGTCCCCTCCCCACTTACTTATTCTTGTAGAATAGTATGCGCGCACAGTACAGGTAAGATCCGACATGGAAAGATGAGTTTCTCAAAACCTAGCATAGATAAGGAGTTTAGAAATACATCCAATTTGGGACTGTAAATGACATAAGATATAGTCACGACGTATTTAATAGCGTGAAGAAGGTTATCAGTGAGTTTGAGCTCAAGCAGAGCTCATTAGGGCTACAGGTGGATCATACAGGTGGGTAGAAGAACCCACCTATGTAAACTATCCAGACCGATGGGTCATACTGGTAGGTCTGTTACCCGCAGGTAGACCCAGAGAAGACAGGTGGGTTATACTGGTAGATGTGGCACCCACTGGTCTTACCCACAGGTAGACCTAGAGAAGACAGGCTGGTCACACTGGTAGGTGTGGCACCCGTTGGTCTTACCTGCCGGTTGAGTTAGAATCCCAGGCAAGACTGGGGGCTCACATTGATAGGTGTGACCACCCACTGGTGCGACCTGTCGGTATTCTACGGGTTTTGTTATTTTTGTTCCTTTCTTCATTCCACCTCTTGGAAACTTAATAGGGTCGTTCCCACTTTATTTCTCACACATTCTAAGCCTTATTTACTTGATTGTTCTATGGATCTAAGTCATCATCAAGATTTGGGGAAAGAAATCATACCTTAGCTTGAAGACCCCAAATCTTGGGATCCTCTTTCCAAACTCAAATGCCACTTCAATAACTCTCAAATATTTGTTTCCCTTCTTAAATCCTTCGAGGAAATCACACAAGGTTTTCATTATTCCATAGATTCAACCACATACAAAAGAGTTCATCACATCTCGAGGGTTTATGGCATTACTTACCTCAATATGTAGATCTCAAGACACCGGTGACAACACCGATGGAGAAAAGGTAAAACGTGGCTGTGGGATCCAAGGGGATAGCCTTTTCCCTAGTCTTCTTCTTCTTCTTCCTCTTTTCTCCCTCCTCTTTACTCCTCTCACCAACTTGCTGAAACCATAAATGAGGGAGAGAGATAATAAGGCTATTTATACCCTAGCCAATAAATTTCTTTTAAAGTCCGTTTGGTTTTTCCCATTTATGGACCAAAACACATTAAATCACATTTTCGGACAAAATATCCCACATCATCAGGTATACAAGACCTCATTTCAATGAGGAGTTCGAAATACACGTGCTCACCCAAGCTGGGCCCACTAGGGTCCATGTTACCCATACAGGTGGGTCACACTGGTGGGTCTTGCACCTACCAATGACACCCACCAGTCGGCCAAACAAGCCAATCTTGCTGTATTTTGGGAAAAAATAGAAATCTTAACATGTACCTCACTCTCGCCACATGTTGTAGACTAAGTTCTTATCATTCAAATATGATAACGCACCATTCCTATTCATACATGGCCTTGTGATATGTGTAAGGGCACGGCTTAGGCATGCGAATCACTTAGGGTACTGGCCCAACCTTGTTCGGCCAGTCGACATTTGACGTCACCCTTACCATCATGTACCATAAGGCACCAGCATCAACCCATTCTGGTTCGGACCCTACAAGACCAAACCAAACCAAACCAACCGGTCAATAAACCAAGTTTAAAGTGTAGGTCTCTACAGGTATTATGGCACTTGCATCATCATCTAAAAAGCAACATATTCGTGGGGTGAGCTCCAACTGGCTCAGTGAGGGGTGGGGTTCATAAAAGCATATACACATAATCCATGATGCGAATGAATGCAAAAATAAATATATAGTCCATTATGCGAATGATGCAGTCCATTTGATTATTAAACCACCTAACATACAATTAAGTCGGGTTTATGCTACTTTGATGCATTAGGTTGTATCCCTGGACCCAGAACTCGCACATCGGTCATCCAACGATACAAAACATAATCGTGATTAAGAGCCTGCCGGTCCCGAAATGCAACCATCAGTCATCCAGCAAACCCCTAATAACCCCTCCTGGCAGTCATGGCACCAGAATTACTATCAGCCACATCGGACTAGTTTTCACCTCTAACAACAATCACATCGTACCGCGAAAGTGGCATTCTGGAAAGGTTCATTGAACATACCACTATTGGGTTATCCAACACCTTACCCTCTATTGGCAAGGGGACATAGCATAAGGAATGTAATCCTAACCACAATATACTACATGTCTTGCATAATGATAAAGTTAGTATGGCATACAATACTGGAATCAACCATCGGCCACATCGCATCCATGTCCAAGCCTAGCTAGCATACAAGCAATTAAGTATAGGATACGCGATACTGGAATTACCATCATGCACAAAGTGTACCCATATCCAAGTATAGTCATGAAGTATACAATACCCGAATTACTATCGGCCACAAAGTGTATCCACGACTATAGCTAACTCTAATGTGCACCCAATGCATGATGCATTCATCCACATGACAAACATAATACTGGAACCACCTCGACCACATTGGATCCTATCACACATTTCACAATATATACATATAGTTCTAAATTTCATTTGCATTATATAGTTCAAATATATCATAGCATGTTATACAGTTCACATAAATTATTAAAGCAGTTATAATATCAATACATGATTACCATATCATGTACACAGTTCTACAATATTAAAACACATTGAAAATTAAAGTCAAACCACCACTCACCTCGTCTGTAGACCGTACGAGTGAAACCCAATGTCAAACCCTGCTAGGCCTCACCGTTCAGTGATTGTCTCTGTCCTAGGTACAAGGATAAATGGGACTCAACGAGTGTCAGAAACACCGAAGGGGGACCCACAGGGTATACCCCATAAGATACAAGAATAGTAAATTTTGATAGTTCTAAATAGTTCACCGGAAACAAGGCTTGAGTCACTAGAAACATGACTATTGTTTTTGGTGGCCTGGGCAAAAGCTCCCTAAGAGCTCCTGGTTCACCAGAATCAACCCACCAGACTCAGCCTATAGGTTTTCGATGGCTATTTCCTGTGGTAAACCCAAAATTATGCCACCTTTTTGGGGATGTGCCGGCTCTAGCCCGATCACTGGGATTTGTTTCATGTAGATTGTAGGGGGCCTTCCCACCTCTCATTTAAGCTGAAGAAATCAAATTTCCACTAAGCCGTTTGGGAGACACAGCGATCGCTTATTTGGTAAAAAAATTTGCTGGAGCTCAATCGGCTTGGTTTGAGCTTGACAAACACAGGGGGAGTGCAATGCACACTATCCAGACCTCCAAGAAGCATTGAGGCTGAGGCTCACCCATCCAACCCGGTGATTCCCTAGCTTGCTCAAATTTAAAAACACAAAATGAAGGGGAAGAGGGTTTGGGGAAGGTAGCACCTACCTTTAGCGGCGATCGGTAAACAAGTGTGTAGCCGAGAGCTCCCCCACCTTCTCTTCTTTCTTCTCCTTCTTCTTCTTCTCCCTTTATCCTCTCCTTTTCCTCACTTCTCTCCTCTTCCATGTTTTAGGCAAATGAGAAGTGAGAAATGAACTCACTTCTCCTATATATAGAAGGTACGGACCTTAGGGTCTGTTTGGCTGGACATCCATCTGAGACTTAATTTGGTTAAGTCACTGATCGGGACAAGAGGCTCCACCTCCTTAGACCCATATAGTGTACAAGTCATAGGGGAGGGTGAAAGGTAGTGTTGGAGGTTAACTGGAGTTGGCCACGATGTGAGTAGCAGGGCCCATAGACATCGAAGCCATTCCAGCTCAACAAGTGCCACTGGATTCAACCTTGCTATTTATGGTGGCTATTTTCAGTGGCCATGTCAGTGATGTGTTTTGACAGCCTTCTATCCACTTGTGGCCATTCACTAGCGGGATTGTCCTAAGGTACATACAATGTCTTCGCAGTAATTTTCACTATGTGTTGGGACTCGAGTGGGGAGGTGTTAGTTCATGTGTTGCTTCAAGTCGGAAGGTTTGAATCCCTTAAGTTGGATAGGAAAGAGATGCACGAGCAAGTAGGGTCATTCCTTCCTTTTTGACAATGGGCTACTACAAGCCAGAACCTGTTGGTACTTTCTACCTTCAGTCCGAGAATCACCAAATTTCAAATTTTACCAGGTTGGGGCACGGTTGTAATAGGAGTGCTACACAAAGGTAGCATGGGTTGTTGATGCCTGTCCTATTGAGGAAGTGTCGAGTAAAGATGATGGGGAATAGTTGAGTGAGTCCTGCTCATGTTGAGTGAGTCTTGCTCATTTTCTTTATCTTTCGTAAATTTGTCCCCTGTTTTAATGAAATTGTCAAGTTATAAAGCTGAATCATCTTTCTTTCCATGCAAGTTTCTCAGTTTTTGGTGATCGGTATGGATTGCGCCTGGTTATCAAGTCAAGGTTGATATTGACGTTCTTACCGGTCGGTAAGGATCGGGCTTGTTTGCCAACCGAGGGTGGCGAGCTAGGGGTTGGTCTTTATATTTTGCCGATAAGTATAGATAGGGCTTATTTTCCAACACTGGTTGGTCTAAGTAGCATGATTGAGACCAAAATGAGGCAACAGAAATTCTAAGATTGTATTAGTAACTGAAGCAAGGGACAACTAGTATATTAAAGTAACTTAGAACTAATGAAATGCAAAGTAAAGAAAAAATAGATCTTGACCCGATGGTTAACACATAGTAGGTTACTGGTAGTATTTCTTAAGGTTCTCCGAGTGCCATGCTCTTGGTATGGGTTCACCATCTGAAATCTGCAAGTAGTTTGTTCTTGGGTGTATGACTTTGAAGACTATATAAGGTCCTTCCCAATTCGCTCAGCTTGCCTGTGTTCCATGGATCGGAGGCCTTAGTTTTTGTGCAGTGACAACTAAGGCAAATGCTAACTTTTTCGAGCTTGGGTATCTTGTATCAATGTCTAGGAGAATGTGATTGACATAGTAGATCAGTTATTGCTTCTTATCTTGTTCCTTTACCAGGGCTATGCTGATGGCCACTGGTGACATCGCTGGATAGACATGTAGCTCATCTTCCACCTCTAACCAAAAGAGGAGTGGTGGTGACTTTAGATAAGTCTTCAGTGCTTTGAAGGCATCCTGACATATCGACATCCAGAGAAAGTCCTTCGGGGACTACAAGTTGTTCAACGTCTTAAAGAAAGGCAACATTTGTCACTAGCACGAGAGACGAAACGGTTGAGTGCTGCGATCCAGCCGACGAGCCACTGTATCTCCAAAACATTCCTAGGTGGGACACATCATGGATCGCTTAGATCTTGCTTAGATTTGATCTTATTCCCCTCTTTGAGACTATAAATCCTAGGATTTTTCCCAAGGTGATTCCAAATGCACACTTGGCAAGATTTAGTTTCATCTGATTTTTCTGTAGGACTCTAAAGGCTTCTGTTAGGTAAAAAAAATCTTGACATTGGACTTTGGTGCTTCTGATGAATATGTCATTCACATACACTTCCATGTTCTTCCCAATTTGTTGTTTGAACATGTTGTTCACCATCCTCTAGTACGTGGAGCCCACATTCTTCAAACCAAATGGCATCTCTTTATAACAGTAGTTCCCTCATTCAGTGAGAAAGGTTATCTTTTCTTCATCATATTCCTTCATGCTTATCTTGTTATATCCAAAAAAATTGTCCATGAAAGTCAGCATCTCATGTCTTGCTGTGACGTCTATTAGCTAATCAATCCTTGGTAGAGGATAGCAGTCTTTAGGGCAGACTTTGTTTAGGTCAGTGTAGTTGATGCAAATCCTTTACTTTCCATTGGTTTTGGGATCATGATAGCATTGGCGAGCCAAGTGGGAACTGAACTTCCCTAATTAGGTGTGAAGCCTTTAGTTTCTCCACCTCTTCATTAATGATCTTTTGTCGTTCCTCGACTGACTTTCCCTTGTTCAGCATTGAGGGCATGCTCTTCAATGGCTCTAGGAATGCTAGGCATGTCCCATGCTAACCAGGTGAAGACATCTATGTTGCTCCTGAGAAATTCGAGCATTTCAAGGGACTGTTCCTTGCTCAGCAAAGCGCCAAGCTGAGCCGTGCGATTTGAATCTTCTTCAAATAATGGCATCTGTACTAGTTCTTCCATTCTCCTCATTGCAGACGAGCTTCATCTCGGACATCTCCAATTTCAATACAACACTCCAGGATGAACTGATGCTCTTCTTTTTCTTGATAAAATTGATGTAACACTCACATGAGTCCTTCTAACTCGAGCGGTATCATCCAATCGCTTGTTCTGTTGGAAACTTAACCTTGAGGTGCTTCATGGAGGCTATTGCCTCTGGATCATTCAGCACCGGTCGGCCTAAGATGGCATTAGACGCCTACACCATCTTGACAACTGTAAAATTGACAAGAGTTGTTGCAGAGCAGGGACTTTCCCTAATGGTTACTAGCAGCTCGATACACCCTTTTATATGTGTTATGATTCCTGAGAATCCATATAAAGGGCCTCAGTGGGTTTGAGCTTGTCATCCCCAGCCCGAGCTTCTTGTATGCGTCATAGAGCATAAAGACGGACGGGCCCGAGTTGACCAAGACTCTATAGAATGAGCAGTTGGCGACCACCAACTGAACCCCGATGATGTCGCTATAAGGCCAGTTTAAGGCTTGCAAGTCTTCATTGGAGAATGTAATTATTGGGTCTTTCTAAGCAACCTTGATATGCTCCTTCTTGAACCAAACGAAGCAAGCGTGTGCTTTAACTTTTCATACCGACTCAGAACCTGAAGTGCCGAGGATAGTATGTATAGTGGGGTCGGTCGGCTGATTAGTGTACTTAGGTCATCTATCATTCGGTACTCTTCTTTTAGCATCATCATCTCTCCGTGAGTCGCTCAACCAATGACTTCATTCTCCTTGCTCTTTCTAGCTCGGTCGGTCCATTTCTTGACTCTTATTCTTCTAGTTCCTTCTTCAATGCTCGACAGTCATTAGTGTGGTGTCTGATGTCCTTGTGGAAGTGGCAGTACTTCTTCAGGTCGCACCCCTCCGATTTTGATAGCAGGGCCTTGGCTAATGAATGATTTTCTTATCCTTTATATCGAGAAGCACCTTAGATGGCACTTGATCTAGCTGAATGAGAGAGGAGGTCCTGGACTTATAATTCAAGTTCTCTTAGGATCCTGCTCATCTTCTTTGAGGCTTACGGTCGTCTTCTTCTTTTCCTAAGGCGGATGAGCTATCCCTTTTTTTGTTGTCGCCAGGTTGTCGTCCATCAACACATACTTGTGATGTCTTAATAGTTTAGACATGCTTGCGGGATACTTCTTGGA
The DNA here is from genome assembly GCF_013358625.1 of Macadamia integrifolia. NCBI lineage: Eukaryota > Viridiplantae > Streptophyta > Magnoliopsida > Proteales > Proteaceae > Macadamia > Macadamia integrifolia. The sequence goes on from NW_024868171.1 coordinate 87,361, forward strand.
TAATGACTTGATGAGCACCTCATGGCATACTTCATAATAAAGTGCGTTGAAGGCTGCCCCATCCCAAGGTTTTGAACCTATATAGTTGCATCTTTGAAGCCTATGATATAGTTTTGTAGTGACTCGTCCCTACGCTGCCTTATGCCAAATAGGCTGTGTGAAGTCTTTTGCTGTCGAATGCTACTTTGGAACTTGGTGATGAAAGCGCACCCCAACTCGTCATAGTTATGAATGGATCAGGGCTTCAATCCTGAATACCACGTCAGTGTTGCTCCCATGAGTGAGGCTGGGAAGACTCGATAAACTGCTACATCCAAATCACTTTGGAAGGACATTACTGAGTTGTACTAACGAAGGTGCTCAATGGGGTCGGTCATCCCATTATGTAGGACAAAGGCTGGTGTCTTGAGCTTCTTGGGAAGATCAACTTTAGCCAGTTTGTTCAACAAGTAGTTATGCATAGGGACAGTTGATACTTCAATGGTTGACTTCTTCATGCTACTCACTTTCTCGTCCAACTCATAAATACAACTCTCCAAACTCGTATCTATTGGGATGAATGACTTCAGAGTGAGCGGGCTCTAGTGCTTCAGGATCCCTCAGGGGATCCGCGCGATTCACATCTGGTCTCTTCTTCTGTAGCATTCATGGCCACTTACCTCTGGACGAGCAATTTCGTTCCCGTGCGGTCTCTCTAGAGTTTGATGGGAGTTGCGGCGTTGGGGATTTTCTTCTCTTTTGTGTTGTTGCTGATGAACACCATGCTCCCGAGTGGGACCTTGAGGGGACTTATGTCCTGAGCGGCTTGCTCTTTGGACAGTGCTAATCCTCAGTGGTGGATCGGCTCTATGACTAGGCTTCAGGTCCGTAAGTCGGATCTCTTGACTGACTGCGCTGGGTCTATACTTCTATCTCTCGGACCCCTCTGTTCTCAACTTGTGAGTGTCTGCTAATAGCTCCATGTGGTTTGGAAGGTTGAGGATTATGCTATCAACATCCATTAGGAGCCCTGTGTGGTTTCCCTCATCTTCTCGGCTGTTGATGTGCATTGGGGTTCAGACAGTGCGTATTTGTAGAACCCATCTGACCCACAATATTTTGAACATTTACCGATCTTGGATGTTGTCTGTCCATTAGCATCATAGCGGGTGGTCTTCCTTCGAGTAGGGCTTAGCCGAACTAGCAAAGGAATCTTTGGAATACGTCATTGGTTTACAACACTTGGAGTTGTAAGTCGTGTATCTACGCATTGGTAACCGGCGCCTCGGGTTCAATTGGGTTAGCAGCAACGGCGGAGGTATGGCCTCCCCTACTGGTGAGACTTGACCATTCTTCCGCTAAAGGTCTCTACCCTTCACTGGTTAGGAAGAGCCAACATGCTGCTTAGGTGGAGGGGGGTCCTCCATAATGCACGCCTGTTCTTCTTGACCCCCTGTCCTCCTTGCCCTTCTTGGCTGGTGGGAGGGGGAGATATAGAACATCCACCATGCAATATCATTGCCTGAGCTGATGGCTTGACAAGTAAGCATTTCCTACTAACGACGTCAATCTGTTGCGATAAGAAATCATCCTAGGCTGCTCTTGAAACCTGCACAGAGGAACTGTCACACCCCGTTCGCACTGAACCGGAGCGGTGACCGAGTTAACACCGGTTAACCCAAACCTGCCAGGATCATCAGACACTGTATTCCACCACAGCATACACACACTAACATCAACTCATCAAATCAGCGAAAGACTAAGTTTTACCTGTAATAATTCCCATATACCTGATACCCAAATGGCGATACCATAATTATATACATTTGGGCCCGAAGGCATGATATATATACACAAAAAGAATAAAGTTTGAATATCAAATATATACAGAAAATTATCAAAAACATCAGAGTACACAGCCCGGCATCGGTATCAAGGCTGGAGCTCAGCTCGGCCTCAGAACCGCTGCCCCGCAACACAGCTCTCACACGCGCAGTCTACGCTGTGCTCAAACTCCTCAGGGGTCCACCAGTCCTCCTCAGGAAACTCGACTGTGGGACCCACCCCCTGCTCCTCAGATGCATGACCTGCAAAATCATCTAAAAAGGGGTGTACACGTGGAATGAGCTCACTAGCTCAGTAAGTAGAGAGGTGGACCACACACAACAGTCCACACATCACAACACATCATATGCACTACATGTCATGCAATTCATTTTAAATTCACATACACCTAATCAACATTACTAAGTCTTTGGTTTTAGTGCTACTACAACCACAGTGCGCGTATACTCCGGGTACGAGCCGCGAACTCCCTCCCGCGATACGCCCATAGGGCTGTTGGAGAAGGCCCACCGTGATAACTCGGAAAAATAAAGACAATGCCGTCCACCGGCTCTCAACAGAAATGTAAATAAATTAAATGACAGTGCTGACTCCAGCAATTTAAAAGCAGTACGATTGGCCCTCTTGAAATACCACCGGGGTTGCCGGCTGTCCTACGTAACTCGCCGGGCGTAATGCCTAACCGCCACAGTGTCCGACAACCGCGACCCCTGCTTCCCCCCAAATGGCAACCCAACACCTTAACCCCTGTTGGGAAGGGTCGTAGCACGGGATGGTGAGAATCCTAATACCGCATGCTCCTATATGCAGTACGACTGCATAGTGCCACCGTGTCCCATACCACGGGCCACCAATGCATTCGTTTCCAAGCCGACCACGGCATCTAGTCTATCAAGGCATTATGAAACATGATGTACACATTCCACATATAACATCACATTCAATTTGCAATGAAAGTAAACAGAGCATAAATGCACATCGAAGTGTGAAATGACTAATCTATATAGCATATTCATGATGGCATGACTAAATTAGATATAGTTATATGAATGCCAAACAAATGCCTTGAAATAGGCCAAACGTCCTCTCTCTCCACTTACTTGTAGCGTACAAGGAGTCCCGCTCGGTACGGGTGAGATCCGGAGCGAATCGGGAAGGCTTTGGTGAACCAAACAAAATTGAGCGGGGTTAGTACTTCACCAATTTAGAATCAAAATTAATGAAATCCGACGTCAAAATCGTGTTTAGAACGTCGAAAGAAGGTCCCACGTCCGATTTGGGCTCAATCGGACCTAAGAATCACATTCTGTCCACTCGGGTGGGTCACTCAGGTGGGTTGCCCACCCACCGGTCCAACCCGCCGGTTTGGGACCTACCCGCCGGTAGGACCCGCCGGTCCTACCCGCCGGTTTGGCCAGGGACCCCCTGGTCCTCTCGGGTGGGTGTCTCAGGTGGGTAGGGACCCACCGGTTGTACCCGCCGGTTTTGGCGGAAAAACCCCAGTTTCTTCTCATCTTCCTCCATTCCTTGGGGACCCAAATGGGGCTTTTCTCAACCCATTCCTCACACCTTTAAAGTCCTATAGGATGGTTCTACCTTAGATCTAAGTTAGATTCGAGTGAGGGGAACCATCTTACCTTCTTTGCTCAAGAATGACTTCAAACTCTCCAAATCACTTCCAACTCACAATGCTCCTTCTACCTTGTCAATATCTCTTCAAATCCTTCAAGATCAACACATAAATCATCTATTAAGCCTTAGAATCATCATTTCAAAGTGTGTTTACAAGATCTTAAGAAATCATACTCGAATCAAGGGTTTAAAGCGTGGGTATGGTTAATGTTCATAAAACCCAGCTTTTCTTACCTCCAACTGTAGATCTCGAGTTGAAGATTACTCTTCCGGCACCGGAATGGCAAGATCGAGCTTCGGCGCCGCTGAAATCTTCCCTTTCTTCCTCTTCCTTTCTTCTTCCCTTTCTTTTTCTCTCTCCTCTGTACTTTTCTCCCAAACGTACGGGGGTAATAAATGGAAAGAAGGAAATCATAAAGTCTTATATACTGTTCCTAATTAAGTGAATAGTGTCGAATGGGTCACTCAGGGGGGTGGTCTACCCACCGGTCATACCCACCCGAGAGTCAAAACTTGGGATTTTGACCGGGTTCTGACCTCGGCTCGGACCCTACCCCAAGCATACAATGTAGCATACGTACATAATCTAAAAATACGGATATAATACCTGTTCTATCCGTACATAGCCTTATGGTAGGTGCACGTACACGGTTTGGGTACTCCCGTCTCTTCTGGCACTGGCTCTGACTTGTCGGGCCAGCCGGTGTTTAAGGTCACCCGTGCCATCATAGCCCATAAGGAACCCGCTCTAACATCCTCTGGCTCGGTTCCTGCATGGTTAAACCGGTTCAACCGCGAAATCAGACCGGGTTTAAGAAGCGGGATATTACATTACCCCCCCTTCTGAAAAATTTCGTCCTCGAAATTGCGTACCTGGTTGATCAAAAAGACGAGGGTACTTGGATCGCATTTCTTCTTCTACCTCCCAAGATGCTTCTTCAAGTGAATGATCAGCCCATCGTACCTTTACATAGGAAATAGAGCGGTTGCGAAGGGTTTTCACCTTACGGTCCAAAATTTCAGCTGGCTGTTCTGTGTAGGTCATATCAGCTTCCAGGTACCCTGGTTCCACGGGTAGTACATGAGATGGATCATGCACGTACTTCTTCAGCATGGATACGTGGAATACATTGTGAACATTTCCAAGTGAAGGTGGCAGAGCAAGCATGTAGGCTACTGAGCCAACCCGGGACAAGATCTCAAACGGTCCCATGTATCTTGGGCTTAACTTCCCCTTTCTGTGAAACCTTTGCAAACCTTTAGTAGGAGAGATCTTAAGAAATACCTTTTCTCCTGGCTGAAATTCAATCTCCTTCCTGCGGGTGTCCGCATAGCTCTTTTGACGGGACTGAGCTGCTTTAATCCGTTCTCTAATAACGTCGACCTTGTCACAAGTCATTTGGATCATCTCAGGTCCTAACATTCGACGTTCACCTACCTCATCCCAATACAAAGGAGTTCTGCACTTTCTGCCATATAACGCCTCATATGGAGCCATCCCAATTGTAGCCTGGTAACTATTATTATATGCAAATTCCATAAGAGGTATATATTCTTCCCAACTGCCACTCATCTCCATTGCACATGCTCTGAGCATGTCTTCTAATGTCTGTATGGTTCGCTCCGACTGGCCGTCCGTCTGTGGGTGAAAAGCTGTACTCAAATTCAGCTGTGATCCCAAGGCACGCTGTAAGCTTTTCCAAAATCTGGAAGTGAACCTTGGGTCCCTATCTGAAACAATGCTCACTGGCACTCCATGTAAACGCACTATGTTATCTATGTAAAGTTGTGCTAGTTTGGGCATGGAGAACTTGGTTTTGATAGGAATGAAATGAGCAGCCTTGGTAAGCCGGTCCACAATCACCCATATCGCATCCATTCCCTTAGGTGTACTTGGTAGTCCGGTGACGAAGTCCATTGTAATCCTTTCCCACTTCCATTCTGGTACTGGGAGTGGCTGAAGGGTACCATAAGGTCGATGCCTCTCAGCTTTCACCTTCTGACAGGTAAGACAAGTCGCCACATACAAGCTATGGTGACTTTCATGCTTGGCCACCAGTAACTCTGTTTGAGGTCTTTGTACATTTTGGTACTTCCTGGATGAAGTGAGTACTCGGAGCTGTGTGCTTCTCTCACGATTTTATCCTGTATATCCAAATCATCGGGTACACACAATCTGTCTCGAAACATCAATGCCCCATCACTGGCTAAAGTAAAATCTGGGTCATTCATTGTTTGGTCTTGAACCTTAACTCTGATCCGCTGCAATTCAGGATCCAAAGGTTGCTTCACAATCACCTCTTGCCTAATTGCCGGATGCACCTGTAGAGCCGATAAGGATGCCGTCAACCATTTAAGGTTTTCTAGTTGAGGTTCAAGCTCTAGGGTTGCCCCTTCATACAAGAGGGTCTCTTCCATTAGCATCGCCTCTTGCACAAGTGGTGAGCTTACTGCTAAGCATGAAAGCGACACAGTCTGTGTCTTCCGACTCAATGCATCTACCACTACATTAGCCTTGCCGGGATGATACTGAATATCGCAGTCATAATCCTTCATGAGTTCAAGCCATCTTCTCTGTCTCATATTCAAATCCTTCTGGGTGAAGAAGTATTTCAGGCTCTTGTGGTCACTGTATATCTCACACTTCTCTCCATATAAATAGTGTCGCCAGATCTTAAGGGCAAAAATGACTGCTGCTAGTTCCAAATCATGAGTGGGGTAATTCTTCTCATATTCCTTTAGTTGTCGGGATGCATATGCTATTACCTTCCCGCGTTGCATGAGAACACAACCCAACCCAACTTTGGAAGCATCGGTATAGACCGTCATTCCACCTGTGCCTTCAGGAATAGTCAGCACAGGGGCAGTCACCAACTTCTCTTTCAGTTCCTGGAAGCTCTTCTCACATTCTTCTGCCCAGTCAAATTTCACACCCTTTTTAGTCAACTTGGTCATTGGTGCTGAGATCCGAGCAAAATTCTCGATGAAACGCCGGTAGTACCCAGCCAATCCCAGGAAGCTTCTAATTTCAGTAACATTCTTGGGACTTTCCCATTCCACTACTGCTTTTACCTTAGCAGGATCCACTTCGATTCCGGCTTTAGACACTACGTGCCCCAGGAATCCAACTTGTTCAAGCCAAAATTCACACTTGCTGTACTTGGCAAACAACTGTTGATCTCTCAACCTCTGTAACACCATTCTCAAGTGTTGAGTGTGCTCCTCCTCGGTCTTAGAGTAGATTAAGATATCGTCAATAAAAACAATTACCCATTTGTCGAGCACATCCTGGAATACTCGATTCATTAGATCCATAAATGCTGCCGGCGCATTGGTTAACCCGAAGGACAACACTAGGAACTCATAATGGCCGTATCGAGTCCTAAATGCTGTTTTGGGTATATCACTACTCCTTATCTTGAGCTGATAATAGCCGGACCGAAGGTCTATCTTTGAAAATACCCTGGCTCCCTGCAACTGATCAAATAAATCATCGATGCGTGGCAATGGATACCGGTTCTTAATGGTTAGCTTATTCAACTCCCGGTAATCTATGCACATACGCAGACTACCATCCTTCTTCTTGACAAACAACACCGGGGCACCCCAAGGTGAAACACTTGGGCGAATAAACCCCTTTTCCAATAGTTCCTGCAACTGCATCTGCAACTCCTTCAATTCAGCTGGTGCCATCCTATATGGAGCCTTTGATACTGGAGCTGCTCCAGGAATCAAGTCTATGGCAAACTCCAACTCTCTGTCAGGTGGTAAATGCATCAGATCATCTGGGAAAACATCGGGAAACTCTTTAACCACCTTTACTTCTTCTAGAGGTGTAACTCTTGCATCAACATCGAGTACCGAGGCTATGTAACCCTGACATCCACTTTCTAGTAACTTTACCGCTTGAAGATCGGAGACCAGAACCTTCCTCACCCTTTTCATGGTATCTGCTCGGTACACCCACTCTTTCCCTTCGTCATCTGTTACCTTAATCAGCCTTTCCGCACAGATCACATTAGCTCGATGAGCCGACAACCAATCCATACCCAATATAGCATCAAAATTCTGTATATTGAATTTAATAAGTTGTGCATCAAAGTTCTTTCCACTAATCTCTACCGGGCATGGTCCATACACTTCCTTCAACTGTGCAATTTTACCAGTAGGCATACTAACAATCATTCCCTGGTCTAGGATCCTGGGTGACATCCCAAGCTTCCCTACAAATCTCTTAGATGCGAATGAATGAGTAGCTCCTGAGTCAAATAAAACATAGGCTGGTATGCCCGATATGGGTAGGATACCTAATATAACAATGTATACAATTTCAGCAGGTCATCATATAAATCATAATGAACTTCTTAATTTAAAATGTACCTGCTACAACTTCTGTACTAGCCTCAGCTTCCTCGGCTGATAGGGCATACATCCTTCCCTGCGGTTGACTGCCTCGAGGCAAGGGAGGTCGGTAAGCAGAGGGCTGACTGGAGGGCAAGGCTGGTCGGGACCGACAGTCTTTCGCATAATGCCCATAGGAATGGCAGTTGAAGCAACGAATCTGAGACGTCGGAACTGGAGCGGGGCCCCTCTGCACTTGACCCGCTGCAGATGGAGGTCGAGGTGGCCTTGGAGCTGTAGGTGCCACACTAGTGTTCGGGCGAAAAGAAGTAGAACCCGAACCACCAACTGGCCTAGGAGGGTAGCCAGATGGCCTATAGGGCTGCCTATACATAGGCCCAGAACTGTATGATCCGTGGTAAGCCTTGGAGGAATTCCCCGCATCTGGGAATGGATTTGTTCTCTTCCACAGTCCAGGAGTGAGGGACTGTTCACCCTTTTGCTTATCTTCCATTGTTTTGGCCTTCTGTACAATCTGGCCATATTCGGTCAAATCCAAGACTTCCAGCACAGACCCAATAGACGCTTTTAGGCCCTTTAGGAATCTTGCTGCCTTTTCTTCAGCTGTTCGCATATGCCGTGGGGCGAAATGGAACAAACTTTCAAATTGTTGCTGATATTCAAGAACAGTTTTACCTCCTTGAGTTAAGGCCATGAACTCAGTCTCCTTCCGATCCCTGAAACTGCGCGGATAATGGTTGTCCAAGAACAACTCCTTAAACTGCTCCCAAGTAGGTTCTGGATGAGCAGCCATCAATATAGGCTTGGAGGCTTGCCACCACGAATTTGCCTCATTCTTGAGTTGTAACCCAGCACAAATGAGCTTCTGGGCATCCGTGCACTCAAGCACCTCAAATATCTTCTCCAATTCTTGGATCCATTGATCCGGTTCTAGAGGATCACTCCCCACCTTAGAGAATACCGGTGGTAAGTTCCTCTTGAACGACTCTACCACCCTTGACGTATTACTCGTCGCCGGGAGGTTAGGAGCATAGGCAGGATAGTAGGCATAAGGATGAGGCATCCCATGCTGAGGAATACCGAATGGTGGGATTGGAGGTGTACCCACTTGTGGTCCCGTTCCCGACCCTACAGGTGGGTCCTGCGGAGTGAGTACCCGGGGAGGTTGACCCGGTTGAGAAAATTCCAACTGTTGCTGGATGGCAGTCATAAATGCTTGCTGTTGCTGAAGCATTTGTTGTTGGAAAGCTTGTTGAGACTGCTGAATTATTGTAGCAACATCTCCCAGTGTAATGACCGGTGGAGGGTCCGGGAGTGCAGTCATAGGTGGGTCCCCATGTGCCCCACCCTGACCATGGGTCTCTGCAGGTAGTGGAGGCGAGGTATGCCCCACAAAACGGGCCCCTCTGGGATTTTGTGGTCGACCGACCCGACGAGGACCCCGCGAGGTACCTCGGGCATTACTACCGGATCTAGTACGTACCATCGTATCCTTGTACCTGGAACATATCACACACCTTATTGGTTAAACACCATAGACTGATTTAGGCACACAATCATATGCCATTATGTGAGGTGTTGTAGTGTATGATAGCCTGTAATTAATCATAGCTCAATTCCAAGATACAGGCAAAGTTCACAACCTACATGCTAATGGTCCCACTTGACCATAGCATATTGATCATAGGATTAATATCCACCATAGAACCAATGCATACATAATAGGAGAAGAGAATGGAAAAGACAAAAGAAGGAAAATTTTCAAAATGTTAAAAATTTTCCCCTCTGTCCAAACCGATGGGATGAACCGGCGGGTAGGGACCCGCCGGTCTGACCCGCCGGTCCCAGCACCCCAAACCGGCGGGTGTCACCGGCGGGTAGGGACCCGCCGGTCTGACCCGCCGGTCTTGCCCGAGATTAAAACACGAACAGGGCCAGAAAGGCCCTGTTTCGTCTGTCACTCTCACACTCTCCCCTCTCTTTCCTCCTTTTCCTCTTGGACGATTTTGGGAGTTTACCCGGCGCTTCCACTCGCGAGTCTACTCACCCACTCGACGCTTTAGAGAAGATTCAACTCGTCTTCATCCAAGTAAGTTCTTCTTCTTCTTCGTTTTCCAGAATTTCAAATTGGGTGAATTACTTGAATAGGATTTACTTTTTTTAGGCTTTCTTTCTCTATTTTTCACCATAGAAAAGTATTACTAAGTGTTTGTGATGGTTCCACTGTGCTCATTTGTAGTTTATAGGAATTTCTCTCTTCATTTGAAGAAAAACCCCAAATTGATGCCCTAGGTTCCCAAATTTGGGGTTTCTTCAATCCTTACTGTTTCGTTCAAATTGACGACTCCTTTGTAATGCATTCCGCTTGTTTTACGCTAGATATGAGTTAGATTTCATTGAATCATCCATTATGCTTGAAATCCTCATGTATTTCCATGAAAATCCCTATTTTGGCATTGGTTTCCTTGATTTTCATCCATACTTGTACTCATGGAATTCCATAGTCCATTTGGGGTATATTCTTGCAATTCCATCATCCCATTACTATGGCATTTCATTCTAGACCTAGGGTTTCAAGCTTTCACTCCATTCTATTCCAATTTGCACAAGGGACTTGAATTTCCCCATTTCATTCATGCCTATTGCTTTTGCTGTCCTTTGCTGTCATTTTACTGTTTTGGCACGTTTCCATGCGTTGCCATCACCATATTTCATGTCATAAGTTTTTCTATCCTTCCTAGATCGTTGCCGTTCCCATTTTGCAGAAATTGGGTTTTGGATTTCCCCTTCTTTAATGCTGCTGTCTTTTCTTACTGTACTAACCCAACTTTCTTTACTTATTGTCAGGATGTCTTCACGCACCGGCAGAGGACCCTCTTCCTCTGGTGTTCGACGCAAGACCACCGCTTCTAAGCGGAAAAGTGCAGAGACCAACACTTCAGCTCATCGCACAGGGAGACCTGCACCTGCTCAGTCTGACCCTTCAGACTACGATGAGGAGCACTTCACTAGTGCCGAGGCCACAGCCAAATGGCCTATCTTCCTGAAGGGGCCAGTGTTGATGGAAAAGACCGTGGTAGTCGAGGACTTCCACAAGGCCCAGCTTCAGGAGAGGTTCTCAGCATTGGGCTGGGACTCGATTCTTCAGGTAGACCGACCGTGCTACGAGCAGCTCGTCCATCGATTTTATTGCAACCTGGAGGTATCGTATCAGTACGGGGAATTCACCGTCAGCAGCCTGGTGAAGGGAGTGGATATCCAGCTGACGGTAGGCACCTTGGCCAGTATTCTTGGCATTTCGGCAGCGGGACACCGATACTACAGTCCCCCCAGGAGTAGGCCTCAGGGACCGTTCATGAGCATGGAGACACCGAACTTCATCTACGAGACCATCTGCGGTAGCAGCAGTCATCCGGAGTCCGAGACATCTTTCTTCCCTGAGGTTCGTCTCTTCGCCCGGTTGATCCAGTTCAACCTGCTCCCCAGAGGAGGTCATCGGAACCAGGTAGGTTTCATGGCGGCTTTTATAGCATTTTGTATTTTCACAGCCGCAGAGGGAGGCAGGGAGCACTTGTGCCTTCCCTATATCATCCTTAGAGCGATGGAGCACCATGCTTCCCACCCAGAGGACGGAGGATTCCCCTACGGCAGGATCCTCACTAGGATCTTCGAGTTCTTCAGGGTGGATCTGAGCGGAGAGGAGGGGAAGACTCCGGCTGATAGGTTCGATCGGAGCAACCTTTTGAAGATGGGTCTCCATACCCTCATGGATTCACCTCCTAGATCGGGAGCTCGGAGAGGTAGGGGTAGGAGGGCTGCCCCTGTAGAGGATGTCCTCATGGAGGAGGAGTCCAGTGAGGAGGATGAGGACTACGTTCCTCAGGACGAGGAGGCGGATCTGATGGGCGGCAGTATCCCTGAGGAGACGCCTTAGGAGTCGAGAGGTCCGGATCCTAGTTCTTCCAGAGCTGCAGCCCCACCACCTGGGAGTGGTGACTACGACTACGAGGACAGGACAACCTCCATGCGGGCCTTGCAGGATGGCCAGGTCCAGATACTGAGGCGGCTGGACGAGATTGCCTCCCGGCAGATCACCTTGGAGGATTCCTTCCGTAGGCTGGGTCAGGACTTGGACACCAGGGCCAATGCTATCTCAGCAGACTATGGCCGGCTTAGGAGGGAGGTACAGGTGGTGAACGCTAGGTTCGATTACTACGATCACCGCTTCGATGTTAACTCCAGGCCTCCAGCGAACGTGGTGATCATCGACGACGATGACGACGCCCAGTGAGGCTTAGCTTGCCCACCCAGCTATTTATCCATTTTTCTCTTTTGTAGACCTTGTAGATTTATTTCTTCTCATTCCTTGTAATTGCGATGTAACTTGAATTTCATTTATGGAATGAAATATCTTTGGATAGTGGACTGTTATGGTGTTTTCATATGTGGAGTACCTGTGTGGTTTTGTGGTGATGTGACTTTTCTATTTGTGCTCTTCGTTATATTATTATCTGTTGTTTATCAGGTTTTGTGTAAAATTTTTGGAAATCCCACTTTACGCCGTTATGCTGCCTAAATTTCGTCGAAATAGTACTTTATAGGTTATAGTACCAACCTAATTACCTTTTATCTACACTCATGCATGCCATGAATGCAACTTATAATATAACTCCATTTTTATACTTCCTTTCTTTGACTTTTAATCTTTAAAGCTTTTATATTTGCCCAACCCCATTTTCCTATTATAGAATCTACGGGATTCTAATGGTATGCTGTGAGTGAAGCAGAGCATCACGCTCTGATACCACCGTTTGTCACACCCCGTTCACCCTGAACCGGAGCGGTGACCGAGTTAACACCGGTTAACCCAACCTACCAGGATCATCAGATACTGTATTCAACCACAGTATACACACACTAACATCAATTCATCATATCAGCGGAAGACTAAGTTTTACCTGTAAATAATTCCCATATACTTGATACCCACATGGTGATACAATAATTATATATATACATTTGGGCCCGAAGGCATGATATATACACAAAAAGAATAAAGTTCGAATATCAAATATATACAGGAAATCATCAAAATCATCAGAGTACACAGCTCGGCTCGGTATCAAGGCTGGAGCTCAGCTCAGCCTCAGAACCGCTGCCCCGCAACACAGCTCTCACACCCGCAATCTACGCCGTGCTCAAACTCCTCAGGGGTCCACCAGTCCTCCTCAGGAAACTCGACTGTGGGACCCACCCCCTGCTCCTCAGATGCATGACCTGCAAAATCATCTAAAAAGGGGTGTACACGTGGAATGAGCTCACTAGCTCAGAAAGTAGAGAGGTGGACCACACACAACAGTCCACACATCACAACACATCATATGCACTACATGCCATGCAAGTCATTTTAAATCACATACACCTAGTCAACATTACTAAGTCTTTGGTTTTAGTGCTACTACAACCACAGTGCGCGTATACTCCGGGTACGAGCCGCGAACTCCCTCCCGCGATACGCCCATAGGGCTGTTGGAGAAGGCCCACCGTGAGTACTCAGAAAAATAAAGACAATGCCGTCCACCGGCTCTCAACAGAAATGTAAATAAATTAAATGACAGTGCTGACTCCAGCAATTTAAAAGCAGTACGATTGGCCCTCTTGAAATACCACCGGGGTTGCCGACTGTCCTACATGACTCGCCGGGCGTAATGCCTAACCGCCACAGTGTCCGACAACCGCGACCCCTGCTTCCCCCCAAATGGCAACCCAACACCTTAACCCCTGTTGGGAAGGGTCGTAGCACGGGATGGTGAAATCCTAATACCGCATACTCCTATATGTAGTACGACTGCATAGTGCCACCGTGTCCCATACCACGGGCCACCAATGCATTCGTTTCCAAGCCGACCACGGCATCTAGTCTATCAAGGCATTATGCAACATGATGTACACACTCGACATATATCATCTCATTCAATTTGCATTTAAAAAGTAAACATAGCATAAATGCACATCAATGTGTGAAATGTATCTATATAGCATATTCATGATGACATGACTAAATTAGATATAGTTATATGAATGCCAAACAAATGCCTTGAAATAGGCCAAAAGTCCTCTCTCCACTTACTTGTAGCGTACAAGGAGTCCCACTCGGTACGGGTGAGATCCGGAGTGAAACGGGTAGGCTTTGGTGAACCTAACAAAATTGAGAGGGGTTAGTACTTCACCATTTTAGAATCAAAATTAATGAAATCCGACGTCGAAATCGTGTTTAGAACATCGAAAGAAGGTCCCACGTCCGATTTGGGCTCGATCGGACCTAAAAATCACATTCTGGCCACTCAGGTGGGTAACTCAGGTGGGTTGTCTACCCACCGGTCCTACCCGCCGGTTTTGGACCGGCGGGTCCATACCCGCCGGTAGGACCTGCCGGTCCTACCCGCCGGTTTGGCCAGAACCCCCCTGGTCCTCTCAGGTGGGTGACTCAGGCGGGTAGGGACCCGCCGGTTGCACCCGCCGGTTTTGGCGGAAAAAACCCCAGTTTCTTCTCAACTTCTTCCATTCCTTGGGGACCCAAATAGGGCTTTTCTCAACCCATTCTTCACACCTTTAAAGTCCTATAGGATGGTTCTAGCTTAGATCTAAGTTAGATTCGAGTGAGGGGAACCATCTTACCTTCTTTGCTCAAGAATGACTTCAAACCCTCCAAATCACTTCCAACTCACAATGCTCCTTCTACCTTGTCAATATCTCTTCGAATCCTTCAAGATCGACACATAAATCATCTATTAAACCTTAGATTCATCATTTCAAAGGGTGTCTACAAGATCTTAAGAAACCATACCCGAATCAAGGGTTTAAAGCGTGGGTATGGTTAACGTTCATAAAATCCAACTTTTCTTACCTCCAACTGTAGATCTCGAGTTGAAGATTACTCTCCCGGCACCGGAATGGCAAGATCGAGCTTCGGCGCCACTGAAATCCTTCCTTTCTTCCTCTTCCCTTCTTCTTCCCTTTCTTTTCTCTCTCCTCTTTACTTTTCTCACCAAACGTACGAGGGTAATAAATGGAAAGAAAGAAATCATAAAGTCTTATATACTATTCCTAATTAAGTGAATAGTGTCGGATGGGTCACTCAGGTGGGTGGGTGTACCCACCTGTCATACCCATCCGAGAGTCAGGACTTGGGATTTTGACCGGGCTCGGACCTCGGCTCAAACCCCACCCCAGGCATACATTGTAGCCTACGTATATATCTTAAAATACAGATATAATACCTGTTTTATCCGTACATAGCCTTATGGTAGGTGCACGTACACGGTTTGGGTACTCCCGTCTCTTCTGGCACTGGCTCGGACTTGTCGGGCCAGCCGGTGTTTAAGGTCACCCGTGCCATCATAGCCCATAAGGAACCCACTCTAACATCCTCTGGCTCGGTTCCTGCATGGTTAAACCGGTTCAACCGCGAAATCAGACCGGGTTTAAGAAGCGGGATATTACAGTTTTGGTTTGAGAGTCGTGCTACAAGTTCTCCATAGTTGGTACTAGTATTGATGGATACTGTTAGTTACAGTAAAAGAAAATTAGCATTTCAAAGAATCAGATCGTGAATTGGATGTGTGAGTTGTCAACCTTACATGGTTTATTACTCGACTCGTTACTAATATTTGTATATAAGGGAAGGCAAAAAGTTATGTCCAAAGTCTATCAAAGGAAAATTATGGTACAGATGGTTTTAAGATCTGCATGTAAGGATGGATTATATAGTTCTTCTCTGATAAGCCCAAACCTTGATGTAGATAAGTCACTTAATGGGCTTATTTTATTGGGAATAAGCGTTGGGTTGGGCTATGTATGTGTGGGGCCTTTGATCCCATGGGTTTTCTTTGTAATGGACGACTTTAATGAGCCTAAAATATGGGTAGACAATAGGAAAATGGAATTTAATTCATTGGTTTAGTTAGAGTTATATTTTGAGTCTATTTCCTTTTTTATTTCTATTTTTAGTTAGTTTATGTTTCCCTATTAGTGAATGACTAGTTAAGTCTAATCCTACTTAGAGTTCTAGTCTAGTCCTATTTGAAGTCCAACTCCTATTATGTAAGGTCTAATCCTACTTGGAGTCTAACTCCTAGTTATTGTATAACTACTAATCTGCCTTCTATATATAGTGGACCTTATGTACTCTCAATTCTCAGATTTGAATAATGAATGATTGTAGTCAATTGCTTAAACCGCTGGGACAGCTATGAGTGAGATGCTTGGGCCGAGGTAACCAATCCCACCCACACTTGTCTTGTTTCCTTTCTCTCCAATTCTCTTTTTACTGATAATATTAGTGCTTGTTGTTATTGCTTACTGACACTGAAGAATCTTAAGAAAATCAGACCTGTTCAGAACTTCAAAAGCTAGAACCAACTAGCACCCATAGAGGAAAATTTGGAGAGAGATTGATCTCCTCTTCCCCAATTGATCTTTGATTTTCTTGGCCTTTTAGATGGTGTTCACAACCACCCAAGGATCCCTCGATCCTCTTCTTGTTGCTGCCCAAGCATCCCTACTACAGTTCTTAAAGAATTCTAAGATTCTCTCTCTTAAGTCTGAAAATTAAGAAAGCACATAACTCTTGAACCAACAGTCAGAAGCTTTTCATATTTGGGGGGTTTTTGTACTCTCCCTAGGCCCTACAATCGACCAAGTTTACAGCTCAATTGGAGCCCCATAGCCCCAGCCGTACCTCTCTCTCCAATCCTATTATAAGTCATTTTCTGTAACGGCCCAACCCCATTAACCTTGGCATAATATTGTCCTCTTTGGCCTATGGGCCTCAAGTCTTTAAGGAGGCTAGAGATTATTAACTAGCCCAATAATCTCTCCTTAGGTGATGTGGGACTAAAGTTTACACACTCTCACCGATCTCCCAAACCCCCTAGTACTTACCATACTCTTGGTGGGGACACCTCACCGATCTCCCAGGTAGGTCTGGTACTTGCCGTATTTTTGGGTGTCACATTTTCTCTCTTATTAGGTTGGGTTTTGGGCTGATTTTACTGCTGCATGGCTATTGTATTCTTGGGGGCTTATTTGCTAGTCTTATTTATCTTGTTTCTTAGTCTATTGCTGGTTAGTCTTAAGTAACTTTTGGGTCTTGATTTTTTTGTTTGGGGTTATAAACTGCTAGGGTGGTTTACTTGGAACCTACTTCTGCTTTAAGTGGTATCTGAGCTATGGCTGAAGAGAGCTCTAAACAATACTCACTGGAGTATGTGATGAAATCCCTCCAATGATTGAACACAAGAATGGACACTATGGTCCAAAAGTTTGAAGAGTTTAAGGAAACTACTACTACCCATTCTAATGCTCAACCATATTATTTTCGAGGGAAATTCCTTGAATGGGTGTTTGAATTGTACGTGCACTTTGATAACTACAACTTGACAGAGATACAAAGGCTTCAATAGTGATTGTGTTCGAATACAATGGAACATCCATGAAAGACAACTTCAAGCTTAAGGGCGTGAACCTAGAACATAAGACGAGACGTAGTACAAGATATCTGGTATGTACCTATTTAAACATGAATGAAGTATGTACCTCCACCAGAGTTCCCTCCAATTACACCCCAAAAGCCACCCACAGGTGTCAAAGCATGAAGGAATTGTTTGATCAGGTAACCATTATGTTGCAACAAATTGCAAAGGAGCAACAAGAGAAGATACCTCCAACCAATAAAGTAAAGTTAAAAGTTGAGGTTAGTGTTAAAGAAATTTCAACAATTCCAAATGTCAAGGAAGAGCTAGTCATTGATGTTCTCATCAATGAGACTCATGTGGAAGAATTCAAAGGCAACAAGGTTGCCACAATGGATAATGAGGTTGAGACTGAGGATCTTGGCACTACATCAACTGTGATGAGAGTGAACTGCCAAGAGGAAGATTCTAAGGAGCTTGAGATTTAAATTGTGGAGGTCAAGAACATAGTGGTTGAAAGCGGTCATGTGGATGATCCCATGGATATATTTGAGGTTGTTGAAGCTGAGCATATGGAGTTTATCATCCTATTAAAGTATCTTGAAGATCGAGCTCCTTTCATTCTAGATTACATCCTTATTATCAAAGAGCTACCTGAATTTTTTTATGGCTTGAGGAGGAATGCACACCATGCTATAATCACCTTCACTCTACAAAATTCGTGGATGAATTTTTTCTAAGAGAGGGCGAATTGATGTAAATAAGTCACTTAATGGGCTTATTTATTGGGAATAAGCCTTGGGTTGGGTAATGTATGTGTTGGGCTTTTGATCACATGGATTTTCTTTGTAATGAGCCACTTTAATGGGCCTAAAATATGGGTAGAAAGTGAAAAATTTTGATTTAATGCATTAATTTAGTTAGAGTCCTATTTTGAGTCTATTTCTTTTGTTATTTCAGTTTTTAGTCAGTTTACGTTTCCCTATTAGTGAATGACTAGTTTACTACCTACTCCATGTTAGAGTTTTAGTTTAGTTCTATTTGGAGTCCAATTCTTATTATGTAAGGTCTAATCCTACTTGGAATCTAACTCCTCGTAATAGTATGACTGATAATCTGCCATCTATATATAGAGAAGATTATGTACTCTCAATTCTCACATTTGAATATTGAATGATTGCAGTCACTTGCTTAAACAGCCGGGATAACTGTGAGTGAGATAACCAATCCCACCCACACTTGTCTTGTTTCCTTTCTCTCCTATTCTCTGTTTACTGCTATTGTTAGTGCTTGCTATTACTGCTTACTGACATTGAAAAATCCTAAGAAAATCAGATCTGTTCAGAACTTTCAAAGCTAGAATCGACCAGCACCCATGGAGGAATTAGGACATGGATCAATTCCTTCCTTCCCCAATTGATCTATGATCTGCTTGTCCTTTTTAGAGGGTGTTCACAACCACCCAAGGATCACTTGATCCTCTTCTTGTTGCTTCCCAAGCAGCCATACTACAGTTCTTGAAGAATTCTTTAAGATTCTCGTAAGTCAGAAAATTAAGAAAGCGCATAACTCTCCAACCAACAGTTAGAAGCTCTTCATATTTGGGGGCTTTTGTACTCTCGCTAGGCCCTACATTCGACCAAGTTTGCAGTTCAATTAGAGCCCCATAGCCCCAGCTGCACCTCTTTCTCTCCAGCCCTATTGCAGGTCTTTTTCTCTCCTATTAGGTTGGGTTTTGGGCTGGTTTTGCTGTTGCATGGATATTGTTTTCTTGGATAACCTACTTCTGCATTAAACCTCTAATTGAACAGCCATCAAAGCCGAGCTTCATAACAAGTTGGGGTGGGGTATGATATCATTACTCTTTGTCCATGTATTTAGGGTGATGACTGAATGATGATAGCACATTATCTCACAATAGTACCCTCCTACATGCTCTTTGACTGCATCATGCACCATTTTGACCTTGTTTGGATCACTCGAGTAGATAGTTAGAAAACCTGTCAAGACCTCTTTGCAGATTCGGTGCATGGGTTCCTTGATTGCTTGTGTGACTACTGATTTATTTTCATCTTTGAACCACACTGATTTTCCTTAAAAATTGGATTTCCATTCTTTTTTATTCATTATGATCTATCATTGTTTAATCTATATTAGACTTAATAGAATTTATCTCATTTTTCTTTTTTCTTGCAAGTGGCCGGTGGTAAGATGCATTTTTGTTGTTTATGTGAAACATTTATATACCCCTTGAAGTGATGAAGTTAGCTGCAACTTTAGTTAGTTTTCTCATTATTTTCTTATGTATACATGTAAACCCAAAAAGCAGACCAGATCGAATCTGATTGTGGTCTTAATGAAAAAAAATCAATAAGAAACAAAATTGAAACCGGTCGAAATCAAAAGTTCCATTTCTATTTTGTTTTAAATTAATATTGTAATCGATTGAAACCAATTCAACAAACCGATCAATTGGCATTTGGCACCTTTAACCACTTTAGGTGAGACAGATTGTTGACTGGAGCTATAAAGTTCACGTGGGTAGAGCTTCTTTGTTTGAAATTTTGGCCTGTTAAATGGGAACCTTGATATTTGAGCACCCGAGTACTTTTTAGAAGGAAAAAAGGAGAGTAACTTCTTCCGAACGGGAAAAAGGAAAAAAAATGAAACTTTAAAATGTGAAGCTCATACCGAATCATATTAAATCAAATCTTCTAAAAGCAGAGACCAGAAAGAAAGCGTGTAAAGAGTAAGGGTGTGTTTCCAGCTGTTCGCTGGGATTTGTTAGGGCCTACTTGTTATTTAATTTAACTCCGGGGTGAATATGAGCTTGTCTCTCTATTCATCTCTTTCTATTCTCCCCCTCTACTCCAACTCCACTAACCTCCAACACTGCCTTTCTCATCTTCTACCTTCCAATTCTCTCATTTCAGCCTCAAATTACTCAACTGCATTGTCTTCGATTACTACTCTGCACTTACCTCCCAGAAATCGTAAGGCATCACTTGCTGCTGCTCCATACCTGTCAAGCAGGTTTCACCTAGTTGTTTCTTCTTCTTCTTCCATTTCTGTTTCTTGGACGCCAATCGTCGTATCCTTTGGTTTCGTTCCTTTCATAGTTTATCAAATGAACTTCTACAAAAGCGTAGCATTTATCTTACTTCACGATCCTTGTAGTTGCAAGGTCTTTTATCATACTCCAGAGCATACTGGGTTTCAAGATCTTTAATTTTATGGATGTTCTCTCCCCCCCCCCAAAGTAGGAAAAAAAGGAGAGAGAGAAAGTGGGAGTAGAAGTATCTTGGACAATGATACAGTCCTCAACATGTGGTTCAATCCCCCCTCACTACCCCCCACCAAAAAAAATGTGCCACGATATACTTCCTGTTATGTACTCTGAAAAGAGAAAATATCAGAGAAATTATTAACAATAGCTGATGTTTATTTGTGTTTCCATGCCATATTCTACATTTCTTCAAGTAATAGAGAAGTTCCCCCACTTCTGTAACTATAGAGCTTTTAAAGTCCCATTAACTGTGGATGTGAAATGCCTCCTCAAATGCCAGTTACCAGTTGCCTCTTTTGATGCTAGGAAGTGATGACATTTTCTTTTAGTTTTCTCTTACCATTTTTTTATGAAGAAAGACAGGGGTCAGTTATTCCCTGATCAGGAGAGGTGAAGGGAGATTGTCTATCTCATATCTAATTCTCCTAGACAAACCATAATTCGATGAATGTTCACACAATCTACTTGAGAGAGAGGTTGGGTGCCTATCTTGGTACATTTTTGGCCTCTTAATGCATTTGTTTGGCAACCAATAATATGTATTTGCATTTATGTTTGACTTTCTCATTTTACCTACTGATAGCTCTTGATGCTATATCTACATGTTGTATAAGGTATGGTTTTCTTTGATTTTTTTTATTTGACATCCATTTGGCTTACAATGTCAAGTTCTTGCTTCTTATACAACTGATGGGCCTTGCACCTATGCTACTATTTTACAGTTACCTGGTGTTTTAGATGATTTATTTGCATACAAATGTCCACTTGGTGCTGTTTTCACAGAAGAAGTGTTACTTTACCTTTGGGCTCCTACTGCTCAAGTTTACATCTTTTGAAATTCATGTAGTCCACTTAGCTTTTCTATTAGCGCCTCCCTTGCAACCTCCCAATCCCCAACAAGGAAAAGTCACGTATCTTTTATCTCTTGTTCATGAGAGGAGGTAGTATGTGCTTGGAGTGTGAATGGACCAAGAACTTGGGAAGGTTGTTACTATATCTATGAAGCCTTTGTCTATCATCCTAGCACCTTGCAAATTGAAATGTTCACAACAAAATAATCCATCTGCAATAGGATGTGGTGGTAACCTTATTCAACCAAAACTTCTTCCGAAAATAGCTTAGGTGTTGCTGAAGTTTATGGTATATTATGCATCTTCACAGGCCTCTATGTAATTGCATGCATGCATATCTCGACGTTTGTAATATGTTTGTACTGTCATTGAACTGGAGTTGTCTGTACTTTGCATATGAATATTTCATATTATGTTGATCTTTTCATCCTTTTGGACTAGGATCTCATCGGATGGGATGAGGACATTGCTGGTCAATCTTGATTGTGATAGCCTAAAACCAAAGGGGTGGGAAGGATTTTTTTTGTTTTTTGGTGAATAAAAATTTCATCACCAAGAAGAGAAAAAATACAGCCCCAGTCAATTGGGGAGGGGGGGAGAAGAAAGAGAACAAACCCTTAGGGGGATACAAAATTCTTGATTGCAGAGTTGGGAAGTTCCCAGGAAGCTACAATATGACAATTTCTGGGGGAGGGGAGGCAGCTGGAATATATTTTTGGGGTTTTTGTTTTGATATCAAAGAAGATGGAATTCCAAATCTTCCCAAGAGATCTAGAGTTGGAAGACCATTTCCTATGATTTCTCTCCATCCATATTTGATTTAGAGTGGCACAAAAGGCGAGCTTTCCCACATAGTCATAGATAGTCTTCCCATGGAAGGTCATGTCCACCCATATCCATTCCCTTTGAAAAGGGAGGATTCTTCTATTGACTGGCCAGCATTTGGAGAGAACTAACTTCCAAATGGAGGAGGAGATCGGGCAGTCAAAGAAGAGGTGATCCATATCTTCAGGCTCAGATCCACAAAGATGGCAAAGAGGGGAGACCTGGATTCCCCTCTGGATGAGGAAGGCTTGCATGGGAAGACAGTTTTTAAAAACTCTCCAGGCAGTGAAGTTTTGTCTAGGGATGTGATGCTTGAACCAAATGAGATTATGCCAAGGAGTTAGGGACCCACGAGCTCTGATAGAGTCCCAAGTAGATTTTGAACTAAACTTTTTGCTCTGAGTAGGATTCCAAATGATAGTGTTAGTTCTTTGTAGCCCCGACAGGGGATGGAAGAAAGGGAGGACCATAATTCAGCTAACTAGCTTGAATCAGAGACAGGGGTTGCCCATTGTTATAGTTGCTACTACTACCATATGTTCTCATATTCCTTTGCATCTACTTCAGCCATGGTTGAAAGGATCACTTAAAGGACTTTGACACAAATAAGATAGAAGTTGTATTGATGGGCATTATTTGCAGTGTGGAAGATCCATCTTGTACGTCTATTCAAGTTGTAACCATGTACAAGGATAAAGTAAGAAAAGTCATAGCAAGCAAAAGCAATGTTTGCCACTCCCTAGCCCAAACATATGTCCTCATACAGAAGAGATTTCAGGTTAATCGTTTACCCTTGTTGTTTATTGTTTATTTTTTTTCTTTATATTTTGTATATAGTATGTCCGATATCTGTAGTGTTTATAACGTACAAGGGTAAAAGATTGCTGGGATTCCTCTCTATGCAACTCATCTTCTTTTTCAATCTGGAACCTTAAATCCTCCATTGGTGTTTCCCAACAATTGATTGCAGGTGCTTTGTCTGATCAGCAATTGAAATTAGAAGGGTTTGAAGGGAGAGGCTAAAGAACTCAAGAATCGACAATGTGACCTTTAGAAATCCATTTTCATGAATTAGGCATGGCTATCCATCCACTAGATACACTCCACCCCTAGTTGTCAAAACATTATCCGGTGAATCAAGGGTTGCTTAGCCCAATAACTAGTGAGCTCCTTATCAAAATGGGCCCAATTGTGAATGATCCTAATTCCATGAATTCTATGGTAATCGATCTTGTTTTTGTTTGACTTGATAAAGTAATGATCACTAGTTGAGTTATCACAAGGGTTGGGAGGGGACCCAGTAGCGAACACGATTCAAGCTTCGGCATTGATGTAATTAGGGAAATGGAGACTCCTTTGGAGCCAAATCTTTCGTTGATGGTCCTAATTGGAAATCTTAGGGCTAAAAGTGTAGGTAACATTTGGGTTGAATTCAGGCTCCGTAGGTTCTGAAGGGTCTGTAGGATCACTGTCAGCATGAATGTCAGCGAGGATTTGATTGGTTTCCTCAATGAAGTTCTAGTTCTTAACCTCAGCCTTGGTGAGCGAGGTTCCCAACGTCGGTGGTGGCATTAAGGACAAGAATAGTAATGAAGCCACAAAGGATTATAATCTTGATGTTGTTGAAAGTCTTTTGGATCTATGGCCACTAGGTAAGCCAAAAGAAGATGTACGGCCGCTGAGTTTGGTAGCCATGATGGGAAGCAAACCACCATCTGCTCTACTTCTTTTCTAGGGTTGTGTGGTTCTCTTGACCCATAGAGTCTCTATCAATGTATCCGCCCTCTCTCTTCTCTCTCTCTCTCTCTCTCTCTATATATATATATATATCAAATCTATAAAGGCAAAGTGAGAAACCATAACAGTGATGGGTTGATGATTCCATAATTGAGGAGTGTTAGAACAATAGAGATTGAATAGAGGGTGGTTGAGCCTAAAAGATGAGGAAAAAGACATAGGTCCAAGTGAATAGCAAACATTGAGGATGTTAAAATTTCCTTCAAACCCTTTCGATTTCAACTGTTGATTAGGCAATGCACCTGCAATCGATAGCTGGGCGTCACTAATAGACAATCCAGGTTTTAGATTGAAGAGAAAGATGAGTTGGAGTGAGAGGAATCCTCTTCTTCCATTTTTCTTTTTAAAAGGTTATAATTTGCATAACACAAGTGTGAGGGTTGTTTGGGTATTAGGAAATATAAATTCATGACTTAAACAACCATTTCTTACTGCATTCAGATGAGGGGGAAGGAGTGATATTTTTTAAAATGTGCAAAGGGAACATGATATTTTTCCAAAGTATAGGGGAGGGGAGTGATATCTTCTCTTATTTGATTACTAGCACACAACTTGTAGCGTATGTGTAGTTTCAATCACTATTTTGATTTAAATGAACCAAGTTCTTGGTTTCAGACAATTTATTGACAAATTTTCTCCAATTGTGCAGGAACTTGACTGGGGTAACGACAAGGTAAGCTTATGTAACTGATTTCTTTCCCAAAAACAAAGGTATCTTGTTTATACCAGTTATCTAAATATGTAGTTTTGTAATTATTCCACACTCTCTCCCCCACAAAAAAAAATTATTTATATATTATTTAGCTTTGTTTGTTTGTAGTTAAAAGCACTACTACATGAACTTGGATGTAAATGAGCTTTTCATACAACAAAGATGGTAGTACTACAGATAAGTTTTTCCTCTGTCTTCTATTTGTTTCTGATTATTGAACATGTTAATGGCTTTGGAAATAAATCTTTGCACAAGAAAGAGAAAAGGAGAACCTGTCAAAATACTAGTGCTAAAGTGTTCTACCAAGTCCATTTATCATTTATATACTCCACTTTTTCAGAACTGATTTGTTTCCTCTCTTTTTTATCACTTACACCTTGTTTTTTGTTATTACTCTAGATGGGGAGCGCTAGGTGTGGGAAAGTGTCAGGGGACTCTACTCACTGTCTAATCTTGACAATAAGACTTTATCTAAAAAGGAGTACCAATGAGAAAAAATGGGGGGACTAATGGGGATACAATGTGAAGGACAACATTCACTCTTGTTTGATTACTAGCACTCAGCTTGTAGCGAAAGTTTAGTTAAATTCACTATTTTGATTAACAAAAACCAAGTTCTTGGTTTCAGAAAATTTATTGATAGTTTTTTTCCAATTGTGAAGGAACTTGACTTGGGTAACGACAAGGTAAGATTTATATAATAGATTTCTTTCCCAGAAACGAAGTTATTTTGATTATACCAGTTCTCCAATATGTAGTTTTATAATTATTCCACACCCAAAAAAGAAAAGAAAAGAAAATAGATGTGTGTGGGTGTAGTTTGACTTTGTTTGTTTGCTGCTAAAAGCATTACTGCATGAACTTGGATGTGGATGAACCTTGTTTCCAACAAAGACTGTAGAACTGCAGATAAGTTATGCCTATATCTTCTATTTGTTTTCGAGTATCATTTACGTTGATGCCTTTTGAAATAAATCCTTATTTGCAGGAGAAAGAGAAAAGGAGATCCTATCAAAATACTCGAGCGGAAGTGTTCTAGTAAATCCAATTGATGCTTTTTATCCTGCATATTTTTAGAACTGATTTGTCTTCTTCCTTTATTACATACACCTTGTTTCCTTGTATATTACTCTGGGAGGGTACCTCTAGGTGTGGGAAAGCATCAAGTGCTTCCTCAATGTCTAAGCTTGACAATAAGACTTCTAATCTAAAAAGGAGTACCAAGAAAAAGGGGAGGGGACTAAAGGGGTTACAAAGTGAAACACAACATTCACTTTTATTTGATTAGTAGCACTCAACCTATCATGGAAGTTTAGTTTCATTCCCTTTTTTGATTTACTTGGTTCTTAGTTTAAAAAATATATTGATAGTTTTTTTCCAATTGTTCATGAACTTGACTTGGGTAACGACAAGGTAAGATTTATGTAACAAATTTCTTTCTCATAAACGAAGTTTTTTTGTTTAATCAAGTTGGGGAATTATGTAGATTTGTAATTATTCCACACCCCCTCCCAAATATATATATATATATATATATTTGTTTGTTTGCAGCCAAAAGCACTACTACATAAACTTGTATGTCGATGAGCCTTTGATAAAACAAAGATTATTGAACTGCAGATAAGTTTTGCCTGTCTTCTATTTGTTTCCGAGTATCATTCGTTTTGATGACTTCAGAAATAAATCCTTATTTGATGATTTATATGCTGCACATTTTTCAGAACTGGTCTATCTCCTTCCTTACTTATCATTTACACCTTGTTTTTTGTGGTATTACTCTATGAGGGAACCGTTAGGTGTGGGTAAGCGTTAGGGGACTCCTCTAGTGGTCTAACCTTGACAATAGGACTTCTAATATAAAAACCAGTACTAAAGAAAAAAGGTTGGGTGTTTTAGTAAGAGGGATACAAAGTGAAGGACAACATTCACTTTGTTTGATGAGGAAATATCACTCCCCTCCTCTATACTTTGTCGAAATATCATTTTACCCCTAGACATTTTCAAAAATATCTCTCCTCTCCCGAATCTGAAAGATTCTATCAGCCATCCTTTTTGTGAGAAATGGTTGTTAAGCATTGAATTTATATTTTCTAATACCAAACTACCCTCACACATGTGTAATACCAATTATAACATTTTTTAAAATAAAAAAATTTAAAGAAGGGGATTCCTCTCTCTGCAACTCATCTTCCTCTTCAATTTGAAACCCTAGATCCTCTATTGGTGATGCGCAACGATCATAGTTGTCACGGCGTCAAGGAGAACCAAGGCAATGGAGGATTGTCTAAGAGCTTAGGCGAGAATGCTCTCGCCTTAAGGCGAACAAGGCGGCCAAGTGTTATTTTTATTTTTCCTATTTTTTAACATTATTTAGTAAGCTATATATACCTTGTATCATAAAAAATCAAGATTAAGCAATATTAAGTCATCAAAAATCAACATTTAGCCATATTAAATCATAAAAAAATTAACATTAAGTCATATTAAGTTATAAAAAATCAATAGTTAGAGAAATGCTCTTGTTCTATAATAGGTTTGATTAGTCAAATGATTTTATTTTTACATGAGACTTTTTGTATTAGTTATAACATAAAACCAGCTTTCCAACAAGTCTAAGATTACTTAAATTTGAGTTGTAACGACAAAGTTATGCTCCGATCAAACTTATTTTTAAGTGCGTGAACGCTGTTAAAATCACCTAAATATATCAAAACAAAATATTATTTTACCAAACTTTTGGTTTTTAGCAATGCTTTAACATGATTGAATTTGTAAAATTTTCATAATTGAGAAAAACCCCAGCATTTAAAAGTTGAAAATCGCCCTATAACCAAAATCCAGTTTTTGTTCTTGGAATGGGGGGTTTATCCTTTTGGAATTTAATTTTTAAACTATTTTCATTAGATTAAATAGGGGATATTTGTTTATTTATGAATAATATCTTAAGTAAATGAAATTACAAAGAATAATATTTTTAAACTTTTGGCCTTGACAACTATGCCGACGATTGATTGCAGGTGCTTTATCTAATCAACAGTTGAAATTGAAAGGTTTTGAAGGGGAAGACTAAAGAACTCAGGGATCGGCAACGTGACCTTCTGGAATCCATTTCCATAAACAAGGTGATAGGGTAGCCTTAGGGAAGAGAGGGAAAATCTCACAAAGAGGGGGAAGGGAATCACACAATGCACGAATTCAACTAATTCTAAATAAAATTCACTCTAATCTTAAGCATTGAGTTTATGCAAGTATATAGAGAGAAAATTATAAAACTCCTACTTAGACTCTAACACTAAAATAGATTCCTATTTAGACTCTTTAACACTGAAATAGACTCCTACTTCTCTATCTCCTACGTATCCTATCCAAAAACAAACTTGAGAAAATAAAAGACATAATATAAAACTAACTACTACAAGCTCTTGTTGGATCAAAAACTTTGGCTGGACCGGTTCTTCTTAGCCCTTGGCTTCCACAGTCGGTCATGCTGGTCCAACTAGGTAAGTGCAGCTGTATCTGCATCAACTCTCCTCCTCTGAAAAGAACTTGACACCGTTGAGTTTGGATGAGGTCCAAGAATGCCGTCAGAGTCGGTGTGCTTGATGAGAAAAGTACCAACTGTCCTCTTGAGCTTGAGAGGGGGAAGATCCTTTGCTGGAAGGAACTTCATCTCAAGGCCACCATGCTGAAAAGAGTATGTATTCTTATTATATCTACAGTGCTTGGCTTTTTTGTTGAACAACCATGGGCACCTCAGAAGAATGTGACAAACTTTCAGAGGGAGAACATCACACTGAACGTGATCAATCAGTCCACCAATGGAATATGTGAGCAAACACCTTTCTTGAAATTTCAGATTATTATTGTTCACCAACCCAACCTTGTAGGGGTTCGGATGAGGCTCAGTTTTCAGACCCAACTTACGAACTGCATCTTCAGCAGTTTTGGTTTGAGAGTCATGCTAGAAGTTCTCCATAGTTGGTAGTAGTATTGTTGGATAGCTGTTAGTTACAGTAAAAGAAAATTAGCATATCAAAGAATCAAATTGTGAATTGGATGTGTGAGTTGTCAACATTGCTATGTGGATGGTTTATTGCTTGACTTGTTACTAAATTTTTTCCCCTTTTTATATAAGGGAAGGCAAAAAGTTCTATCCAAAGTCTATTAAAGGAAAATAATGGTACAGATGGTTCTAAGATCTACCTGTAAGGATGCATTCAGTAGTTCTTCTCATTTCTTCCTTAGTTCAATGGAGATTTCCACCATTTGATCCTACTTGAGTTTGTGTCAATCATAGTTGTGAAGGCGTCCAGGCATATTTTTAGAAGCAAAGCGGGGGACGCCATTGCGCATGTGAGGAAAGCAGTTAACTTAGGTGTTGAGGCATCGAAAAGGCGCACCTTGGATGCCTTTTTATGAAATGTGTACACCTTCTGTGCTTTTTTCCCCCCTATTTAAATATTTTGTTTGTATATTCTAATTGTAAACTTTTTATTTGATGAAGTACAGATTTTAAAATGGGGTGAGATGCATGGAATCATTTTACTCTTTAAGTGAACCAAAAAAAAAGGAAGGAAAAAATAAAGAAAAAGGGGGGAAATATAAAGTGAAAGAGCTAAAATCCCTCCTCTATTTCTCTCTCTTGATTAAGTGCTCTACTACGCCAACCTAAACCTAGAGATGAACTTGGCGTTGGATTTAGTTGATTGAGATTGAAGTTGGACCTGGCTAAAATCCCTCCTCTGTTTCGAATTTCAAGTATGTGAGTGTCATATGATTTGTTTTTTTTCCCTTCTTACTACTTCTTTCTCATTTCTTCTTCTTCTTCTTCTTCGGCTGCGTCTACGTCTATTTTTTTTTCTCTCTCTTCTTCCTCTGCTTCTTCTTCGTCTTCTACTACTTCGTTTGCGTCTCTTTTTTTTTTCTCCCCTGCTGCTGTAGTGCTTCTTCTTCTTCTTCTTCTTTCTCCCCATTGCTAGTCTTTTTTTTTTTTTTTTTGGCTGTTGGCTACTGCTGTAGATTTTTCTTTCCCCTCCTACTGCTGCTTCTCTTATTAGTGCATTAGCTACTGTTGCTGCCCATTACCTTGAATCATGCTTTCTAGAAATAAAACCAAGAAATGAATTAATGCTTAATCATATCGGAGATACATTTTTTTTTATGGTATGTAAGTTGCTAATAGACCTGAACATAGAAAAAATCCACTTCAGCTGCAAATTATCAGCTCAACCTATCAAGTGTAAGAAGAGTCATGGTAAAGTCACCGTACAAGGGGTCGTAGTACTTCTTTCTTGTTCATTGAATTTAATGGATACTTGCTGCCTGCTGTTGTGCCACAGTCATTGTTCATTGAATTTTTTTTCTTGCTTATTGCTGGTGTTGTACAGTGTAGACTTTAGAATGCAATGTTCTTTTCTATTTTTATTTTTTAGTTTTAGAATGTAGAGTGCATTGGTGCAATGCTTCTTCTCCTTTTATTTTTTGTTACTTAGTTTCTCTTGTTGCTGCTCCTTATGTTTGTGTAGTTTATTCAAATAGATATGGCTACTAGTGGTAGTGGCAAACTTATTGCTAGCATTGGAGCATCAACATATGATCCAAGCAAAGATCCAACTAGGAAGGCCAAATCGAAAGACCCCGGGTGGAAGTATAGATATTGGCCAGATCTTAAAGATAAGAATTTAGTACGATGAACACTTTGTGGAAAAGATGCCAAAGGAGGGATCAAAAGGCTTACACAACATTTAATTGGTGGGCGTGGAGATATATCAAAGTGCTAAAAACAACTGTAGCAATCGCTAGAGAGATGCATGAAGCTATCATACAAAATCAGAAGTGGAAGCCATACCATTGATCATCACTAGGGAGAGTTTCCTGTAGACATAGAAAGTGGAGAGGAGTTGCAGTCTGGTGCACCAAGGCCCACTATAGACTCCTCAAGAATTAACCTTGTGCTAAGCTCTTGGACAGCTTCGAAAAGGAATAAAGCTACTGTTATTACGCCAACAGCAGTAAAGGGTCTAATAGATTCTTATCTTCGATGGACTCCTGGGGAAATAGTTGGTGAGAGAATGTCTAAAGGTTTTACCCAGACAAAAATATAGTCGTATAGAGCAGCTTAAAATCAAATGCAGATAGAAAGAAAACTAATGCTTATGTTGCAAAATGGTTTTATGAAGCTGGCATCCCATTCAATACAGTCAAGTTAAGGAGCTTTGAGGAGATGGTTGAAGTCATTGCGTAGTTTGGGTCAGGATATAAGCCCCCTTCTTATCATGAGTTGAGAGTGCCCTTGCTACATGATGAACAAGTTGGAATTGAATGTATCAAGAAAAAATATGAAGATAACTGGAAAAGATACGGGTGCACACTCATGTCTGATAGGTGGACTAATAAGAGATGAAGACACTTGATTAATTTTCTCGTCAATTGTCCATTGGGGACTTATTTTATGGGATCTGTAGATGTATCTAGTGAGTCTCAATATGCAGACATGTTATTGCAGATGTTGATAGCAAAATTGAAGAAATTAGGGAGGATAATGTGGTATAAGTAGTTACAAACTTGTTGATGCTTTGAGGAAAAAAACATCTGATTGTGCTGCTCATTGTTTGGACCTCATGTTAAAGGATATTGGCAAGTTGAAAGCTTATGAAAGAACAATAAAGAAGGCAAAAGCAATGATAAATTTTATCTACAGACATTACAAACTTGTTGATGCTTTGAGGAAAAAAAATGGGATGGATCTGGTGAGGTCTGGAGTTACAAGATTTGCTATGTAATTCTTGACACTACAAAGTTTATACAAGCACAGGGATTCCTTGAAGCAATTATTTGTATCTGATAATTGGAATCGTTCTAAGTTGTCCAAGATAGAGGCAGGTAAGAGAGTACTTGATACAATACTTGCACAAACATTATAGAACAGTTTACTAGATTGCTTAAGAGCATCCCAACCAATTTTAGTTAGTAGATGGTGATGAGAGGCATTGCCTGAAGTTTATTTGGCAATGGAATTAGTAAAAAAAAAAAAATAAAAGTAAATTTTTCTAACAAAGAAAGGTCATGAAAGAAGGTGTTAGCAATTGTCGATGAGCGTTAGGAGATCCAAATGGATCGACCTTTATATGCTGCTGGCTTTTACCTAAATGCTAGCAAATATTTTGACTACTTCAATGATGAGAGACTCCCTTTTGAAGAATTGTATAAAATACAAGATGCATTTATGGTAGTGATTGAAAGAATTGTGCCCGACTTAGCTGCGCAAGACAAGATCACACGTGAGTCTCAAATGTATAGAAAATGTGAAGGTAATTTTTTAAGGACTATGGCTATTAAACAACAGACAACCAATGAAGGAGTATTGGATCCTAGTAAGTAATTTTCTTTTTTAAATTTTAATGAGTTAACAATAAGTGTATCTAATTTTTTCCTTATATATAGTCTCTTGATGGGAAACACATAGATCTTCGTGTTAGAGATATTAGTTATGTTTCTCTAAGGGCAGTTTAGTAATTTGTCTCATTATATTTTCTTTCTTTTCCTTTTCTTCCTTAGGGAGGTATGTGTAATTTCCCTCCTTAGGGAGGTTTGTATAATATCTTGTAAATATATTAGTAAAGGATATATTGGTGTTAGAGAGTTTTCTCTCATAACATTATTCCAACAAACCTTCGATTTCTCCTCTTCTCCCTCTTTTACTTCTCCATCTTCTTCCTCATCTCACATCTCATTGTTCCTCTCCATTTACATATTCTAACTTGGTATCAGAGTCTTGTAAGGTTGGTTTGAGAGTCGAGCTACTAGTCTCCTCCCTTCTTCTCTTCTCTTTGGAACCCTAGGTTACAAAGAGGTTCGAAGGAAAGGGCCTTTTATGTAAGAAGATTGAAGATACCTTGAGGGAGGCATATAAGGAGACCATAGAGACATCAAGGGGAGTTTTCTTTGAAGAAAGAGACACTTGCAGGTTGCAAGAACCAATACCAGGCTTAGGTAAGCTCACCACTAGCCCTAGAGTATTTTCCCCTTTCTCTCTTATCTAGTCAGCTTTGGAGCTCAAACCAAGCCCATTTGGATCGCCCTAGGGTGTAGTATTAGCCCTCTTGGTCTCGTTACAAGCCTCCTTGAGTTGGATAGCCACAACTCAAAATATCAGTGCATATAGGGCACTGCCAACCTTGTTTTTGGTTTTTTTTTTATCTAAAATAGTGCTTGTGATGCTTCCAGTTGCTATTTGTTTGTGAGGTGTGATTTCTAGGGCTATTGAGCTCCTACATTATGACTCTACACCATGAAGTAGATGTTGATTTGTTAGCTTGATTATGATTAAATAAGAAGAAATTTTAGTTTGATGGTCTATTTTGTTTTAAAATTTAAACTTCAAAGCTTACAAAAGTTTAGCATTTGTGGTTTATTTTTATATTTTTCAATTTCTATCAGGTGTTTTTATTATATTTTTCAATTTCCATTAGGTATTTTTAATTCTCCCCAGGTAGGATTTGGACCCACGACCTATCACCTATCATGACTCATATATACTAAGGAACAAGGGTTTTGTTGCTTAGTGCTTTAGTGTCACTAACTTATACTATATCATCTCCCGCTCTCTCCTCCCTCCTTGCTTTTGCCAAAAAGCTCAAGAATGTTAAAGCCACCCTCAAGCTCTTGAATTCTTCCACCTTTGGGAACATCTTCTCTAGGGTCTTTGCTAGCCAGGAAAAGCTTCACTCCATTCAATCTAGGCTCCAGCTTGATATCCTTGACTTTGTCTTAGCTGAGGAAAAAAAAACTATAGCTTTTGATCTTTCCTTGGTTCTTGAGCAAGAGGAATGCTTTCTCCGCCAAAAATCCCGTATCAAATGGCTTGATCTTGGAGACTCTAATTTGGCTTACTTCCACTGCTCCCTTAAAGCCATGAATAATGCCAACACCATCCCCAAGCTCATTTCTTCCTCTGGGATTGATCTCATCAAGGCCGAGGAAATCTCCCATTTTCAGAGGATATTTAGTCCCCCCCATCCCCCAACCTCATTAATAAGTTTCTCCCAGATGACCTCCTTCCCTTCCTCCAGTCCATCCCCAGCGAGGAAGAAATCCTTTCGGCCATCTTCTATTGTAAGGCTAATAAAGCCCTAGGCCCGGATGGCTTTAGTATTGGATTCTTCTCCAGTTGCTGGAATCATAGTTTTTAAGGTTGTAAGGCGACGGAGGCATTTGAGGATCTTTCAGAGCGCCTTAGCGATAAGGCGAGAATAAAGCTTCGCCTTAGCGATAAGGCGAGAATAAAGCTTCGCCTTAGCGATAAGGCGAGAATAAAGCTTCGCCTTATCGACTAAAGCATTCCTGTGTAATTTTTTTATAAAACCAATCTATTTGGCTCAAATCCTAATTGAATCATATTACTCATATGTTAAATAAATATTAAAGGTTCATATTCATACCAATGTAATATATTCATCAAGAAAACAAATCAACAAAGTGAATAAACTAAGTTCATCTTCATCAATAATCAATCATCATAACATATTAACATATAATATAAATACATAATTATGAAACAAAATTATAAATATAAAGAAAGAAGATATAAAAAATACAAGTATTTATTATACATATCTCTATGATGCCAAAATGAGTGCCTAAACCCTAAGGTCATCGACTATATTTCTACTCCTGTCAAAGAAGAATGAAGCTCACCACGCTGGAGCAAAATGGTCGCCTAGATTAGTGGTTCTTTCTTGTTCCATGATTCATTTTTAAAGCCCTTTCTTAAAACCTTTGACAAAATCCAAGCCTTGTTTGTGAATCATATTTTTGTTTTGTTTGTTTTGGTTATTTTTAGTGGAGTAAAGCTGATCCCATACATTTCAAGTGTTAACAATAAAAAAATCTATATTTGGAATCGTCTTCAAGTAATTTTAAAATGTGTTTAAAAATAAAAATCCATAAGATGCCACTTCACATAAGGTAGAGCACTGCCTTACCATCTCTAGACCGCATCAGTGCCAAGGCGCTGGTAAGGCGACGCCTTAGCGCCTTAAAAACTATAGCTGGAATACCATCCGTAATGATCTCATTCTTACGGTGCATAGCTTCTTTTCAGCCCTAACCAAATTGGTGGGATTAATAACACCCTCCTTTGCCTTATCCCAAAAAAGGAAGGAGTGATCTCTATGAATGACATCAGATCCATCTCCCTCTGCAATCTCCTTTATATATTCATTGCCAAAATTCTTACTAATAGGATTCAAAGAATCATTGATTCTCTTATCAGCCCTAATGAAGTTGCCTTTATAGCTGGAAGGAGCATTACTGACAATATTATCTTCTATTATGAGATTGTTCGGGGTTTTGATCATAAGGCTCACTCCCCGGATGCCCACCTCAGGATTGATATTCACAAAGCTTTTGATATGTTAAGCTGGGACTTCATCTTGAATGTTCTGCTCCAAATGGCCTTCCCCACCTCCTTTGTTCATTGATCCATACTTGCATTTCCTCTCCCCGCTTCTCTGCCCTTGTGATTGGTAGCCAGGCTGGCTACTTCCCCTCGGGCCGTGGCATTCGCCAAGGATGCCCCCTCTCCCCTGTCCTTTTCTCCCTTTCATTAGAAATTCTTTTTTGCTCTATCTAATATGCCACAGACATCCATCTCATCTCCCTTATTCCTAAGTGCAAAACTCTCCTCTCCCATTTGGCTTTTGCTGACAACATCATGATTTTCTCTAAGGTTGATCCCCTTTCCATTAACACCATCATGTCTACTCTTCATTACATTGAAATCCTTTCGGGTCTCAAAATCAACCTCCTTATGTCCAATATCTTCCTCTCCGGTATCTCTCCTGAAGCCAAGGAAACCCTTTGCGGCATCTCGAGTATCCCTCTGGGCTCCATTCCTGTTAAATATTTGGGCCTTCCCCTTATCTCTTCCAGGTTTTCTGCACATCACTACACCCCCTTTCTTGACCATCTCTGGAAAAAGCTTCAGCTTTGGAAAGGTAAACTCCTCTCTTTTGTAGACTGCCTTACCTTGATCAAATCGATTCTCTAATCCATGTATTTTTACTGGTTAGGTACCTTCATCTTCCCTACTTCAGTAATTAAGTCTTTTGAGGGTCTTCTCTGCTCCTTCCTTTGGAAAGGCTCGGAGTCTTCCAAGTTCCTCAGCCCTCTTAGCTGGAAGAAGGTTTGTCTCCCCGAAGCTGAAGGAGGTTTAGGGATTAAAGGAATTAAGGATGCCGATTATATTGGTGTCCTTAAGCTTATTTGGAAAATTGTTCAAACACAAAAGCATTTGGGTTGATTGGATTCTCTTTGGTCTTCTCAAGCACAATTCGCTTCGAATTGGCCCCTCCATCTTTGATGCTTCTTGGATCTGAAGGAAGATTCTTGAGCATAGACCCGTTGCTCTCACTGCCATCTCCCACTCCATTAGTAATGGGCATTCCACCTACCTTTGGAAAGATCACTAGCATCAGTCGTGTATCCTATCTCACCTTCTTACTCCCAGAGTTATCTACTCCTCTAATCTCCTTGCTAATGCTCTGGCCTCCTCTATCCTCTCCCCCAATGGTTGGTCCCCCCTCCCCCCCCCTCTGGAGGATTTTTGGTCTTTTCCCCCCTCTTCCCCCTGGCCACAGAGGGAGAGAAGACAAATGCATTTGGCTCCCTTCCTCCAATGAGACTTTCTCCACAGCATCGGCCTTGTCGCACATTCGGATCCCTTCCCTGGATGTCCTATGGCATAAACTGGTTTGGTTTAAGGGTCATATACCTCACCACAACTTCAACCTTTGGCGGTGCCTAACCAACTGTCTTCCCACTCAATCCTTTCTCATCCACCTTCTCATCCTTGCTAATCCTGCCTATTGTCTTTACCCCTCGGATGCTGAAAATATCCTCCACCTCTTCTTCTCTTGCCCCTTCTTTGCCCTTTTCTAGAATTCCGTCCTGTCCAAATGCTGGCCGAATTTTAGACCCATTCTCCCTTTTGACAGAGAATGTATTTGGATTGACATGACATTCTCTGGCCCTTCCATTTGTGACACTGTAGGCAAACTAGCTTACTATGCTACTATCAACCATCTTTGGATGGAGTGCAACATTCGTAGATAAACCCCCAAATCTAGATATTCGGACCTGATTTGGAAAGCTATCTACTTCGATGTTACCTCCAAAGTCCATGGCCTTCATGCCCTTCACCCCCGCCCTGTCCCTATATCCCCAAAGAATTCCCACATAATCACTTCTTAGAACCTGCAGGTGGACCTCATCCAACCCGCATGATATAGCTTCCCCCCCCCCTTTTGTTCCTGTTTTGGTTCTTTGTTTGTGTTTTTGTATTTCTCCTGGGGTTTGCTTATCCTTGTTGGCTTAAGCTCCCCTTCCCTTTTCTTTCCCCCTGTATATGCTTATCCTCTTGGTAATGAATTATTTATTCATCCAAAAAAAGCCTGTACTATATGTATTGACTGATAGGAGGTTAAACATTGAAATATCATGGATTTATGGTATATGATTGCATGTGGATCTCGTTTTGGGCATCATAGAGGTAAGTATATCTACCTATGTACTTAAATACTTAAATATTATATTCTTTATAATCATGCATTAGGAATTATATGTTATTATGCCTTTTAATTTATTTATAGATTTATTTTTTTTATGAATATTTTGTTAATTTTTTGTTGTGTTTTCTCATGTTAGAAAATATATATCACTTTGCAATTTTCATTGATATGACTTTCATGTTGAATGTTGATTCTTGTCTCTTGATGATGCCTAAAGTATGAATTTATTTCTCATGATGTTGCTTAAAGTAGTGCTTCTTGTATTTTGACATAGCTTAAAGTGTTGATTTCTTACAAGAAATTTAAAATTAATTATATCATTGTTATACTGTTGTACTAGATATAATAGATATATTTAAAAAATATTAACATCTTTTTTGGCACCTTGGTTCGCCTTGGCGCCATGGCAACTATGGTTTCAATTACTCATCTGCCATTTATCTTCCTCCTTTTTTCTTCAATGAAAACTACATTTTTTTGAACTAATTCCTCCTTTTTTTTTTTTGTTTTAGATAGTGGAAGGGTGGGATTTTGGATAAGTTGCAAAAATGGGCGTGGGGTAAATGCATCACAATTCAATCTTCAGAGGACTGAATTGGGGAATGATCAAGCAAAAAACTTTTTTTTTCTTTGACAGGTAATTCTTACTTTTAGCATCAACTGAATATAAGTCTTTCATTTGCTGAAGAAAGGTAGTTCTAGCCTTTCCTTTTCCTTAAAGTTAAATCCCGGTGAAGAAAATAAAGAGGATACTTGAGAAATTTATATTTTAATTTGTTTTATGAACCATTCATTTTTTGTTTATGATGTAGCTTTCATGGTTTCATTATAATTATTACATGCTTCCTACTCCTCAGAAACCAATTTCCTATATTTATTCTTTCTCAGATGAAAGGATCTAAAGTTTTAATGCATGGTATACCTGTTGGATATGCTTCATGCCCCACAGAACAATGAGTATCATTAGACTTTTAGAGTGTCGGTTGTGTTTTAATATCTTTGTGTTTATTGTTCATTTTCAGATACTATGGAAACACCAACTGCCTATAATTCTTTCAATATGAAATTATTTCTTTGATTTTTCCCGGTTAATTACGTGTCAGCTCATGATAATAAAACATAGTAGTTTAATCAGCCTATTACAAGTAGGACATCAGTCCTAGTAGGACTAGAAACATCAAAACATAATAGAAAACTAATTAACTAATCAGTTATAGCTGAATTAGGACTATCACAGTTAGACTAAGGAAACCACCAAGGGAGGAGCCTGCACAATCCACAAGACTCCTTCCTTATGTTCTCACGACAGCCTTCTCACACCTTTAACAACATATCTAGCTATATTTACATGTTTGTGTTGTATGAAGTTCTAACCAATAAGATTCTAACCAACCTTATTGATTTATGCAGACGCCAATGGAAATTTATGCAGACATTTGGGCAACCAGTATCGTAGCAGGTGGATTGTGAATATTACTGTCACACCCCAATTCCAATAGATCCAAATTACTATTAGGAATACCAACGGTGTGAGTAAGACACGTACCTGTCTTACAAACCTACCAGGATCTCTGATAGCAGTACCTTAACATTTTCACAATCTCACACCCCAAACCAACATAAGCAGCAGAATCAGAGTATAGTAGCAGAGTCATAAATAAAATGGGAAAACGTCTACTGATAATATAATAGTGATAACCGAGTTATTCTGTTACATTCATCCATAATGTATAATATAATCTAAAAAAAAACAATATACAATCCATAGTTATACACAAAGTATCAAAATATGATGTACAATCCCACGATGCGGCGTAAGCACAGTGGTCTCAAGCATAGTCCTGATCGTGCTCCTCCGCTTTTGGCATCCACTAGTCCGCTCACATAATACTCTAACCCAAAAAATACTAGGTCACCCACCATTGGCACCACGGTACCTGCATCATCATCTAAAAAGGGGTGTGTACGTGGGGTGAGCTTTTTAACTCACTCAGTGAGCGGTGGGGTCAAGCACATCCAAGCAAGACAATAGCAGTAATAATTTATGATGCATGATTATGAAAATTAAACACATAGTCCATGATGCTCGTGATGCAGTTCATTGATTTATTATCAACCTAACAATACAAACTAAGTCGGATAAATGCTACTACGATACATTGGGCTGTATCCTTCGTCTCGAAACCGCCATCGACTACACAAGGATACAAACTCTAGCCATGATTAAAAGCTTGTCGGTCCCAGTATGCATCCATGGGTCACCCAGCGAACCCCTGATAACCCTCTCTTGGCAGTCACGACATCGGTACATCATCAGCCACGCCAGATAGGTTTTCCCACCTTCGGCTACAATCACATCGTACCATGGGTGTGGCATTCGGAAAAGGCACATCAAATATATCATAATGGGTTATCCAACACCTCAACCCCTGTTGGTAAGGGTTCATAGCATAGGGAGTGATACTTAACCACATATATGCTACATGCCTTCATAATGATACAGTTAGTATGAATTACACGATACCGACAAGACCTTGGCCACAAAGTGTAATCCATCTCCAAATATAGTCCTGGGCACACGATACCAGTAAGACCTTGGCCACAAAGTGAAACCCGAGACCATTTACCTAATCTAACATACATATCACAGTTAATATGGACTACGTAACACCGGTACCAATCATCGACCGCGAATCGCATCTATTTTCAAATGCAGCCTCGGGGTACACGATACCAGCGAGACCTTGGCCATAAAGTGTAACTTGTGACTACAACTAACTTTAATGCACATAATCACTGCATGAATGCAACATACATACAGGGTTTGCAAATCTTGCTAGAGAAGCAATCGATCAGGCCTGGAAACCTGAGTTAAGGGTAGGTGATGTAGATCCATATTAGGGGCTAGGCTATCGCAGGAAGAAGCGTAGCCCAAAGGACCCCTATTGCCCCACTTAATTAAGTGGGTTAAGTAATTAAATAAGTGCCCATTGGGCCCATTGATTTCTTTAATTTATTTAAGTTGTTATTTAATTCAATAAAGTCCTATTGTGCCCATCGATTGTGATGTCTTATATGGACTCTTAGTTAGTTAGTCCTACTCCATGTTGGAGTTATAAGTTTAGTCCTAGTTCTATTTGAAGTCCTAGTTGTAATATGAGTGTCTAGCCCTATTTGGAAACTAGCTCCTAGTTGTGTTTTGATTGCTATTCTGCCCTCTATAAATAGAGGAACCTATATACTTATACTTTCAGATTTGAATAAACAAAGATTGCAGTCAATTGCTTCTAAACAGCTGAAATAGCTTTAGGTGAGATGCCCGGGTCGAAATTGCCATCTCCACTCACAATTCTCTTGGTTCTTGATACTTTATTTTCTTCAATACTTTGGTATTTGCTTGTTGTTCTTGTTTATTGCTACGGTAAGAGACTAAGGATTCAGACCTGTCCAAGTATTCCAAAATCAGAATTGACTCAACAGAACTCTCCCTCTTGAAGCATGCGATCTCTCTCCCAGGTATGATTTTCAAGAAAGTAGGTAACTCCTCGTCAGAAGCTTCTCAAATTTTTAGGTTTTTGTACCCTCCCTAGGAACTACCTTCGATCCATTTTGCAACTCATTCTGAGCTCTCTAGCTGAAGTCGCACCATCCTCTCTTTAAGGTTGTGCAGGGTATTTTCTCTCTCCTGGCCGATTGTCTCTTTGGGGTTTTTTCTTGTTAGGTTGAATTACTATTGTGTGGAATTATTCCTCGGTTTTGTTTTTTTATTCTAAAGCATCTTCATAGGTAATTTGTCAATCTTGGGTTACTAGTTGTATTATTTGGGGGTCCTACATTGTGGGGGTTAGCTTCTTGTAATCTACTCCTACATTAAGTGGTATCAGAGCACTTAACCCTTAAAAGATTCACTCAGCCGACTGATGTTAAAAAGCCATTCGCACCAACTAAACCCAATGGATTTCCTATCCGAGCTCCACTAACTACACAGGATAAGGGTAAGACTCCAATGGGGGGAAAAGAGTCAGGAGCTGTGACATGCTTTGGTTGTGGGGATATTGGTCATGTTGCAAAATTTTAGCCTAAGCGTGGTCAGGCCAACTCCATCATCAGTGCTATTGAGTCCAACCCTAACCTGCAAATCTGTGAACCTCAAAATGATGATTGGACCGTTAATGCTGTTGTTGAAGGGATGGAAGATGATCTCGAGGATGAGTATGCACAAGGGGACGATGATCCTTATGCCTATGTCAATGTGGTGGCACGAATCCTAGCACAATATCTTCTACACTTTGATGCCTTGTGGATCTCACAAAGCTCAGGTGATTGTGGACAGCGAGAGTTGTGTGAACGTAGTATCTCAAGCTTTCGTGGCTGAAGGAAAGCTTAAAACTGAAACCCCATCCACAACCATACAAAGTATCATAGCTAGACAACAAGACCATGGCTGTAACTCAAAGTTGTTCTATAGCACTGAAGGTTTCGGATTATGAAGAAAATTTATGGTGTGATGTCATTCCCATGGTTCTCACAGATGTGCTACTTGGTAGACCTTGGCTCTACGACAACAATGTTCTAGTTGGAGGTACTAAGAACCAATGCTCTTCGATCACAAAGGCAAACCATTTATTCTAAATCCACTCAACATACCCCAAGTGAAGGAAAAATTAAGGGTTGCCCAAGTAAGAAGACAACATGTCTTGAAGAATGTTGCAAAGGCCTCTTCCAATGGACCCACTCAACAAAAGAAGCAACCATTCAAAGCCAATATCACCAAGAAGCCACGTTGAATAATAAACTATGTGTAGGGAGCTCTTGACTACCAGTGAAGAGACCGGATTGATATTAGCCCTTGTTACTAAGGAAGCTGAACCGGTAAAAGAGGTAACACATCCACTACAAATCAAAGAGTTACTTGCTGATTTTTTAGATTTGGTGCCTGATGAATTGCTAGATGAACTACCACCTATGAGGAACATCCAACATGCCATCAACCTAGTTCCTAGGTTAGTACTCCCAAATGTACCCACTTATCATCTTAGCCCTACAGAGCATGCCAAGCTTAAAAGACAAGTGGAGACTTATTACGAAAAGGCATTCTAGTGGAGAGCATAAGTCCATGTGCCATACCAGCCCTACTAATACCAAAGAAAGATGGATCATGGTGAATGTGCATTGACAGTCGTGCTA
Source organism: Macadamia integrifolia (assembly GCF_013358625.1). Taxonomy (NCBI): domain Eukaryota; kingdom Viridiplantae; phylum Streptophyta; class Magnoliopsida; order Proteales; family Proteaceae; genus Macadamia; species Macadamia integrifolia. The sequence goes on from NW_024868171.1 coordinate 129,879, forward strand.
TCAATAAAATCACGGTAAAATACAGATTTTCTATTCCTTGTTTGGATGATTTGCTAGATATGTTGACTAGAGCTTCCATATTTTCAAAGAGTGACCTACAAAATGGTTACCATCAAATTCAAATCCGTCCAGGGGATGAATGAAAAACAACCTTCAAAACCAACGAAGGGCTTTATAAATGGAAGATCATGCCTTTCGGCCTCACCAATGCACCTAGCACTTTCATAAGAGTGATGACTCATGTACTGTGCCCCTTCATTGGCAAGTTCCTTGTAGTATACTTTGATGATATCTTAATTTGCAACAAAGCACAAGATGAGCACCTTTAGCATTTGAGGCGTGTTATAAGGGTGTTACGAGAAGAGAAGCCCTATATCAACTTGAAGAAGTGTTCTTTCATGCTACCCAAGGTTATATTCCTTGGCTTTATTGTGTCCTCACAAGGATTAGAAGTTGATCAAGAAAAAGTGAAGAGCGTGGTAGATTGGCCCATTTCAAAGACCTTAACAGAAGTTCATAGTTAACCTTGATAGAAGTTCACAATTTTCACAGTCATGCCTCATTCTGTTGATGGTTCATACGGAATTTCAATGCTATTGTAGCCCCCATCACAGAGTGCACAAAAGGGAGAAAAGTTCCATTCCAATAGACTCTCACTGCCACTAAAGCATTCAACTTGATCAAACAAAAAGATGATAGAAGCACTAGTACTTAGGCTACCCAATTTTGATCTCATGTTCGAAGTGGCTACTGATGCATCCCATACTGGGATAGGAGGAGTGCTTATGCAAGAGGGTCATCCAATAGCCTTCTACCGTGAAAAGTTAAATGATGCTAAAAGAAGGTACTCTACTTATGACCTAGAACTCTATGCCGTCATCCAAATCCTCAAGCATTGGAGACACTATTTAATCGATAAAGAGTTTGTCCTTTATTCGGATCATGAAACACTCAAACACTTGCATTGACAAAAGACCATCAGCGATCGGCACGCTAAGTGGATCTAATACTTGCAAGGATTTATATTTTCTCTCAAGTACAAGGTAGGGAAAGAGAATCAAGTGGCTGATGCACTTAGCCAGAAGGTGCTAATGATGAATACCTTCATAGTGCAAAGTTCAGGAGTGGAACACATCAACGATTAGTATGCCAATGATGCTGGTGTGTACAACACCACCACCTAGAGAATGCCATTATTATAAGAACACCCCCTTTGTTTCACCAAATTAGACTCAAACACCCTACCGTCAGTTTAAGGAATATACCTTATATGCTGATGTCAGCTACTACATTTTATTTTAAATACCAAAATGCCCTTACTAAATGTGAAGTACCTAAAATGTCCATGTAATAAATCCCACCCCAAATCTATAGTTACTATACCTTTCTCCCCAATGATCATCGGATATCACGACGGCAGCAGCATCGACGACAGCAGCGACTAGTTGCCAATTCTTAGAGGAAGGAGAGTACATGCCACATTCACGTTGTTTCTCTTATAGCTCTCTCTCTCTCAGTTTCTCGTGCGAGAGCTAGCGAGTGAGCAACATATCCATCTACCGAGTACCCTCAAGTTCAGTAAAACCAACAAAGATCGCATCAGTACCTTTGCTCCTTTTAATTCATTCAAAAACAATTACCTCATCATGTACTCCCTAATGATGGGTAAGCCAGATCTGATCTTCCCTTTTCAGTTTCCATTTGGAGATTCTCTCTCTCATGGTCTCTTTTTCAATTTTAAAATTTCTATTAGATCTGCTATCTCTAGTTATTCACAATGCACTGTAATGGTATATGTGCCTTATTTTCCTTGGATTTGTGGAATGAATCTACCCTTCACTTTCTCGTTTAAGAAATCGGGACCTTTATGGGTTTTGTAATCAACATTTTCAGTCATTACCTACAAAATAAATAAATAAATAAAAGAGCACATGCCTGGATTGGATTACTCCACCAGGTTTCGATCTCAAGAACTTGATGCTTCCGCTCGAGAGGAATCCATTGCATGGATTCGCAAGGTATCTATCTTACTAAAGTCATAATAGACTTAGCTCGAAATGCCACTGGTTTTGCTTCTTCTTTTTTTTCAGTTGTAGTGTTGTGAGTTACTTAATCATCGATAAAGATCTGGATTAGTCATTGGCATCGAACTCGATGCTCCCGCCGATGGCTAGCTTTTGCTGTAATGCATAATAGCAAAAGCAATACTAGCTTATTAGCTATCAGATTCGAATCCATTGTTCAGAACTTCACCTCCGATGTTTTTCGACCGGTGTGTGTTAGTTGTTTCGAAACCAAGGTCATAGTCTCATTGGTTTGTTATGTGCTGGTAAATCCATTCTATCGCTTCCAACCTTTAACAACAGGGTATAATGGTCATTTTAACTTTTCATTTAACAGTGACTGACAGTAAAGGGTCTGAGTCTAATTTGGTGAAACAGAGGGGGTGTCCTTATAATAGTGGCATTCTCTAGGGGGTGGCGCTGTAAATTACCCTATTTTAGAAGTATTTAAGAAGTTATAAGAAGGGGGTAGAAATGACAAATACTCCATACATGATGGATACCTCTTCAAGGGCACCCATCTTTGGATTCTAAACACCTCTCTAAGGCACCAATTGGTTCGAGAGCTATATGGAGGAGGAATGGGAGGACATTTTGGCAAGGACAAGACTTATTATGTATGATGATAGACTTGTATTTTTGGCCTCAACTACAGAACGATGTTCAGCATGTTATACAAAGATGATGCACTTGTCAACTTGCTAAAGGAGAAAAGAAGAATGTGAAATGCGGATTTATACACACCGTTGCTCATTCCACATGCACGTTGGCTAAACATAAGCATGGACTTTGTCTAAACTTACCACCTACATGGGAAAGGTATGATTCTATATTTGTGGTAGTAGATCGATTCTCCAAGATGGCACACTTTATCCCGTGCAGAAAAACACTTGATGCAAGTCACTTAGCCAAGCTCTTCTTCAAAGAGATAGTTCGTATACATGGTTTGCCACAGACGATTGTTTCAGATTGGGATGACAAGTTCATGAGCTATTTTTGGAAGACCCTATGGATGAAAACAAACACTAAACTCAAGTTCTCTACGGCATTCCACCCTCAAACAGAAGGTTAGACGGAGGTAGTGAATAAAAACCTTGGCAATTTGCTCCATTGCCTAGTTTGTGATTATGAGAAGACATGGCCATCTATTCTTGACAACGCAGAGTTTGCATATAATAGCTCTGTCAACTGCACCACTGGTCATACTACATTTGAAATTGTTCTTGGACTACAACTACAATGACCGGTTGACATGGTACCATTGCCACCTCATGCCCGTGTTAGTGTTGAAGCGAAAGGGTTCCTTAGGCATATAACAAAGCTACAGGCTAATGTTGGTCACCACATAGCCATTAGAAATGACGGGTATCAAGCAGCTACTAACCGTCATTGACGTTACATGGAATTTCAATCTGGTGATATGGTGATGATTTGAATTCCACCTGTGAGGTTCCCTCCCGGTACAGTGTACAAGCTCCATTCTTGGAATATGGGTCCATACAAGATTTTGAAACGTATTGATCCCAATACTTACATGCTAGAACTACCTCCTACTCTGAAGATCAACAATGTCTTTAATGTGGCTGACCTTATACAATACATGGGACACCATTCTGATGAAGGTGACACAGAGCATACCCTAAAGCTTCCCCAGTTGGTAACCTCAGCAGATGATGTTATTAAAGATGTCCTTGACAACAAATTCACTACCGTTAGTGGTGGTAAGGGTTACTATTCATTCCTCGTAAGTGGAAAGGACGATCCAACAAGGTTACACCTGGATCTATATAGATGACTTTCGACATCTTGATACGGATCTCTACGAGCACTATATGTCCATCCATTCATCGGAGACGAATGATTCTAAGAGGAAGCTGATGTAGATCCATATTATGGGCTAAGCTATTGCAGGAAGAAGCCCAGCCCAAAGGATCCCTATCGCCCCACTTAATTAAGTGGGTTAAGTAATTAAATAAGGACCCATAGGGCCCATCGATTTCTTTAGTTTATTTAAGCTATTATTAAATTCAATAAAGGCCCATTGGGCCCATCGATTGTAATGTCCTATAAGGACTCTTAGTTAGTTAGTTCTACTCCATGTTGGAGTTATAAGTCTAGTCCTAGTTCTATTTGAAGTCCTAGTTGTAATAGGAGTGTCTAGTCCTATTTGGAAATTAGGTCCTAGTTGTGTTTTGATTATTATTCTACCCTCTATAAATAGAGGAGCCTATATACTCATAATTTCAGATTTGAATAAATAAAGATTACAGTCAATTACTTCTAAATAGCAGAGATAGATGCGGGTGAAACGCTCTGGCCGAGATAGCCACCCCACCCACAATTCTCTTGGTTCTTGATACTTTATTTGCTTCCATACTTTGGTATTTGCTTGTTGTTCTTGTTTATTGCTACTGTAAGAGACTAAGGATTCAGACTGTCCAAGTATTCCAAAATTAGAATCGACTCAACAGAACTCTCCCTCTTGAAGCATGCGATCTGTTACACCCGTGCCCTAATCCGGTTTAATTTGAATTGTTATGACAAGACTTGGATTGGAGATCAAAAGTACGATCGGGTTTTGGCTCACGGCTGTATATTTCCTAAGGGGAAGAGATGACCCCACATGTTCGTGCATCGCATGCCTATCTAACTGGAGGGGATTCATACCTTCCGATCCCAGACGGTAAGTGACCCAACTCCCCACACTTGAATTCTGACACACATAAAAAATTATCGAATAGCCTTGAGCATGTTCGAGGGTAACCACCCTTACGATACCAGCCATGAGACAGCAAGCTGTCAAGATAGCCAAAAACAAGCCACCATAAGCAGCCTAGGCCTGGATCCGATGCCTATTTTTGATGGGTTGACAGGCTACTATCGAGGTTTCGATGCCTGTGGTTTCTGCCACTCGCATTGTAAATGACTCCGGATGATTCCAAATCATTCACCACACCTTCCTCGTGATGTGAGCACTTTATGGACCTAAATGTGTGGGTCCTCGTGCCCCAAAATTCATTTTAACCTGATTGGTCCAAAACGGGTCCAAACCAAACAGACCCTAAGGTCCACTTAAGTTATAAGTTGGGAAATGAGGAAATGATTCCTCATTTCCCTTATTCCCAACGTAGGAGAGGAGAGAAAGAGGAGAAGAAAGAAGAAGAAGAGGAAGGAGGTTGGAGCCCTACCTTGGGGCTGGCTACAGCCTTGTTGCCAGAATCGTTGTCGGAGGTAAGTACAACCTCCCATACCACTCTCTCTCTTCATTTCGACCTAGACCAAGCTAGGTATGGATATAATCTTGGTGTACAAACCATGTTAAGGTTGTAGGATGCATGTTCTACCCTCTCGGTGTTGTTGCCTAGCTCGAACCAAGCCCAGTGAGCTCCGACAACATGTATTACCAAAAGACCAACTAGGATTTCGATCGTTTGATCGACGTATCTCCCAAACGGATTGGTGGAATTAGAATTTTCTTAGCTTAGAATGATGCTAGGAACATCTCCTACAAACTCCATGGAACAAAACCTGACAATCAGGCCCAAGCCGAAAAGCCCCAAAATGGGTGGACTGTCCTGAACCACCACCGAAAACAGCCCACTGGATCCACTGGGTCCTTTTCCGGTGGCGTATTTTTGGTGGACATGTGAGCCTTATGTGCTCTCTGACTTCTCCACTGGAAACAGGACTACGATTTTCGGTGGAAATGCCCTGTTTCTGGTGGATGTTTCCGGTGACAGTACTATCACTTAGGAACAGTATCTGTACCATTTGGGGGTGACCTGTGTGGGTCCCTCCCGATGTTTCGATGCTTACTAATGTACGATTCCATTGTGTCTAGGACAGTGATGCACATGTGCCCCAAATCCAAAATTGACTTAATCGATTGGTGGCCGTACTTGAACCCGAACACACTCGATCGTAAACCAGGTGAGGGATGGATTGTGTTTATTTTTGGAATGTTTATTATTATTAAATTGATCACATGCTTAGAATTATATGTTTAATTGTAATTGCTCAAATACGATGATAATATGTTACATTTGTCATTTTACGATCATGATATGAATTGTATGGAGATGTATGACGGGATCCGATGTGGCCGAGGTGGTACCGGTACCGTGATCGTCGTGTATTTGGTTGTGTGAGATGGAATCCAGCGTGGCCGAGGTGGTACTGGTACCGTGATTACCGTATGTATGTTGCATTCATGCATTGATTATGTGCATTAGAGTTAGTTGTAGTCACGGGTTACACCTTGTGGCCAAGGTCTCGCCTATCGTGTACCCCGGGACTACATTTGGAAATGGATGCGCTTCGTGGCCGATGATTGGTATCAGTGTTACATAGTCTATACTTAACTGTGATATGTATACTAGATTAGGTAAACGGTCTCGGGATTCACTTTGTGGTCGAGGTCTTGCTGGTATCGTGTGCACAGGACTGTATTTAGAGATGGATTACACTTGGCGGCCGAGGTCTTACCGGTATCATGTAATTCATACTAACTGTATCATTATGAAGGCATGTAGCATATATCTGGTTAGGTATCACTCCCTATGCTACGAACCCTTTCCAATAGGGGTTGAGGTGTTGGATAACCCATTGTCGTATGTTCGATGTGCCTTTCCAGAATGCCACACCCGCGGTACTATATGATTGTATCCAGAGGTCGGAGCTTGTCCGGCGTGGCCGATGATGTACCGGTGCCGTGACTACCAGGAGGGGATTATTAGGGGTTTGTTGGGTGACCCATGGACGCATATGGGGATCGGAAGACTTCTAATCACGGCTAGGGTTTGTATCCTTGCGTAATCAATGGCGGTTCCGAGATGAAGGATACAGCCTAATGCGCCATAGTAGCATTTACCAAACTTAGTTTGTATTGTTAGGTGGATAATAAATCAATGAACTGCATCACCAGCATCATGGCCTATGTGTTTAATTTCCACAATCATGCATCATAAATTATTACTATTGTCATACTTGGATGTGCTTGACCCCATCCCTCACTGAGCGGCTTACGCCATGTATACACCCTTTTTTAGATGATGCAGGTACCATGGTGCCAATGACGGGTGACCCAGTATCTTCTAGGTCAGAGTATGGTGTGAGCGACTGGTGGATGCCAGAAGTGGAGGAGCACGATCAGGACTGTACTTGCGACCACTATGCTTATGCCGCACCGTCAGATTGTACATCATATTTTGATACTTTAGGGTATACCTGTGGCTTTTAGATTTTTTTTTTTTTTGAGATTATATTATGTCATGGATGAATGTAATAGAATAACTCGGTTATTGCTATTATATTATCATTAGATGTTTCCCCATTTTATTTATGATTCCACTGCTTATGTTGGTACGTGTCTTACTCACACCGCCTGTATTCCTAATGGTAAGTTGGGTCTACTGGAAATGGTGTGTGACACAATCTCTCTCCCAGGTCTGATTTTCAAGAAAGTATGTATCTCAACAACCCTCATCAGAAGCTTCTCAAATTTCTAGGTTTTTGTACCCTCCCTAGGGACTGCCTTTGATCCAATTTGCAAATCATTCTGAGCTCTCCAGCTAAAGTCGCACCATCCTCTCTTTAAGGCTACACAGGGTATTTTCTCTCTCCTAGCCGATTGTCTCTTTTGGGGTTTTTTTTCTTGTTGGGTTGCATTACCATTGTGTGGAATTATTCCTGGGTTTTGTTTTCTTTATTCTAAAGCACCTTCAGAGGTAATTTGTTAGTCTTAGGTTACTAGTTGTATTGTTTGGGGTTATACATTGTGGGGATTAGCTTCTTGTAATCTACTCCTACATTAGTAGGGCTCCCATAGGCAATACAAACCTCAGTATATCATACACGAGATAGCTTTATGCTGTGAATCGAAGGTCTGCAACTACCGCTGGTTTCAGTACCAGAAGTATATAACTCGACCTGCAGTTAAATCTGGGATTTGTTGCTGCTGGTTCAGATCCATAGCTATGGGCGATTCTTAATCTTGGAATTTCAGTGACGTTTGAGTTTGATTCCAGGGCTGCCATCAATTTCTCTTCCGCAAGGTTCTGAGTTTTCCACCATGGTTTTGGGCTAAAGGTAAGGGACGACTGATTTGTCCCGTGTTTTTTGCTCCTTTAGTTAAACACTATTCCCCATACTACCCCCCCTCTTATGCCTTTAATCCTTTTATGTCTTTAGTTCAACTTCAGTTCCTGTTAATCCCTTAGTCAATAAATCAAAATCCTGTTATCCCCTTTAGTCTTTCATGTCATATTGACCCTTCTTAGATTCTAATTAATTACAAAATTGTCACCCTTCCTGGGAATTTGAGATTAATTACAGAACTACTATTATTCTTTAATATTCGAGTTATTAATTCTTGAGTGGGTCCCCATAAGCAATCTGATTCCAAAGCAACACTAAGTTGAAGAATATTTTTAGATATGGGATTAAGTTTACATTTCTATATTCATGTATTCCTTCTATTTTTATTTATTTGTTTTTATTATGGCAATCAAGCTTTGTAACTTTGGAAGTTTTTGTATATTTGGGTTTGTCTTGAATGACAAGTTAGTCTTATTTGTTAGGAGATATTAGGCTAATAGTAGTTTCTACGTTTATGTTTACTTGGTTGAGTAGTTGATATTTAGGAAAGATTAGTCTCTTAAGTCTTGGTTTCTATTTTCATGTTAGTTTCTATTTTGGGTTTCTTTCTGAAGTGTAAGGCTATACCCTTTACCATACAAGAGAAGTTGATATAACACATTGATTATTAATGAAAGAATAAATTTCACAATCATTGTCGCTCCATATTCCTGAGATAGGATGTTCAACAACTGGGACAGCTATGGGTGAGAGGCCCAAGCTAGGATAGCCATTCCCCACCCCCCCCTTCTTCTCTGTTTTCCTCATCCTTTATTTCTTCTTCTACTTTTTTATCTTTATCTACTGTTTAAAGTGAGATTGAAGACCTCTAAGATTGCTGATCAGAAGACACAGACAACCAAGCTACCAAATCCAGCTTCAGGGCTTTTCCGAGAAGAATGTTCAAGTGTATACTTCCAAACCAGATCTTGAAATAATGTTCAAGTGCATACTTCCATAACAGCTTCAGGGCTTTCCCAAAGAAACACCAACCCCTCTCACTCTGGAATCAAGATATATATACCAAATTCCAAAACAAAAATGCTATAAAAGATTAAGAAATGACTAGACTCATCCAAGTCTTATCACAATAACCTGGGTCACCCGAAGGAATACTGCTCAACCATTATACTCTATCTAAAGCCTTATCTTCCTCTCATCGCCAGCATCCATGTATTCTCTTGAGTTCTAAGCGATATAGTAATTGGTGTCTCATAGTTGTCAGTACCAAGGCGAACCAAGCGGTGGTCAGGCGCCTATTGCCTTGGCACCTAGCAGACTAAGGCATGCATGTACCAAAGGGATTTTAAATGTCAAATATTATATTCTTTCCTATAAGATGTAGTTTTGAGGGAGGGTTAATATATAAAATGATATTTTGTTTACTTATAAATATGAGGGGAAATTTATAAATAAAATTATAAATGTATATGTATATATATATATATACAACTTCAAAGTTATAATTTAAAAAATGAAACCCATTTAGTATTCTTCAACATCTATGATGTCGATGACAAAAGAGGCTGTGGTGGAGTTCCAAGTATGTACCTCCTTCCTCCTCCTCAATGGTTGTTGCTGCAACCTTTCGAGTAGTAGTGGCATCTCCTGCTTCTTCTACCCCCTTTGTGTCCCCTTCTTTTCCCCCAAATTTCTATCTTGGAGCCTTGAACAATACAGTGACCAATCACCTAGGCATTCAAAAATAGCCTTGTCGCCTAGTGATGCCTTGACAACTATGCGGTCTCTATTGTACAAAACATAAACCGACTGCTACAATAAGCTGCCCTTACTCTTTTCTAAATTAGGTAATACATTTTTTTTTGGGGGGGGGTGGGTGCTGGAATACTCTGAATGAGGAACTTGGATGTTTGAAGGATTACCACATGTCATTTGCATAGTTGCCATGGCGCCAAAGCAAACCAAGGTGTTGGAGGGTTGCCTAAGAATTTAGGTGACAAGTCGCGCACCTTAAGGCGAACAACTGTTATTTTTATTTTACCTATTTTCTAACATTATTTAGTATATTACATATACCTTGTATCATTAAAAAAATCAACATTTAGCAACATCAAGTCATCAAAAATCAACACTATGCCACATCAAATCAAAAAAATCAATAAGAGAAATGTTCTTATTCTATAATAGGTCAGGTGTGCTCGACCATGGCCTGAGCCCCAAGGTTAGGGTAGATCCTTTGGTTAAGTCTTCTCAGCATTGGCCTCAGCTCCTATACGAGGGTTAATACCTTCCATCTGGGGTGCTTGGCATTGGCTTTTACTCCCAACTGAACCGAAGGTTGGCACCTCAATTAGGTCTGCTCGGCTTTGGCCTAAGCTCTCAACCGAGGGTAGGCCCTAAGATTAAATGTGCTTAGCTTTATCGTGAGCCCTAAACCAAAGGAAAGCCCTTCGATCAGGTGTGCTCGGCCTTGGCCTGAGCTCCCAACCAAGAGTAGTCCCATCAGTCAGAGTACTCGGCCATGGCCTGAGATCCCAATAGAGGGTAGGCCCTTCAGAGTAGTGTGTTTGGCATTGGCCAGAGCCCCCAACCGACAATATTCCCTTCGATCAGGTGTGCCTGGCCTTACAGTGAGCTCCCAACTGAGACTAGGCCCTTTGGTCAGGTGTACTTGACCATGGCCTAAGCTCCCAACCGAGGGTAGGCCTTTCAGTTAGGTATGCTCAATTTTGGCTTGCGCCCCCAATCAAGGGTAAACCCTTTAGTCAGGTTTGCATAACCTTGGTTTGAGCCCCCAACAAAGGTAGGACCCATCGAACATATATGCTCGACTTTTATTTGAGCACCCAACCGAGGGTAGACCCTTCGGTCAATTGTGCTCTTCCTTGGCCTGATCTCTTAAGTGAGAGTACACCCTTCAATCATGTGTACTCAGCTATGGCTGAGCTCCCAACAGAGGGTAGTCCCTTCGGTTGGTGTGTTGGGCCTTGGCCTGATCCCCTACCGAAGGTAGACCCTTCGGTCAGGTGTGCTCGAATTTGGCCTGACCCCAAACCAAGGGTAGGCCCTTCAGTCAGTTGTGCTCGACCTACGCTTGAACTCCCAACTGAGGGTAGACACTTTGGTCAGGTCTACTCAGCCTAGGCCTAAGCCCCATCCAAGGTTAGGCCCTTTGGTTTAGCTTACTAGGCTTTGGCCTGAGCCCCAAATAGAGGCAAGGCCCTTTGGTCGTCTATGCTCGCCTTTGGCCTGAGCTCCCTACTGAGGGTAAGCTCTTTGGTCAGGTGTGCTCGACCTTGGCCTGAGCCCCCAAACAAGTGTAGGCCCCTCGATCAGGTCTATTCAGCTTTGGCCTAAGCTTTCAATCGAGAGTAGGCCCTTCGGTTAGGTGTACTCGGTCATGGCCTGAGCTCCTAACCGAGAGTAGGCCATTCGGTCAAGTGTGCTTGGTTTTGGTTTGACCCTAAACTGGGAGTAAACCCTTTGGTCAGGTTTGCACGTCCATAGCCTTAGCTCCTAACAGATGGTAGGCCCTTCGGTTAAGTGTGCTCGGGCTTGGCTTAAACTTCCAATTAAATGTAGGCAATTTGGTCAGGTCTGCTCAGCCTTAGCCTATGTTTCAACTGAGGGAAGGCCCACCGGGAAGGTGTGATTGGCTTTGGCCTAAGCCCTCAAATCGAGGATAGGCCCTTCAGTCTGGTAAGCTCTGCTCGGCCTTAGCCTGATCTCCTAACCAAAGGAAGGCTATTAGATCAGATATGCCTAGCTTTGACTTGACCACCTAATAGAGGTAAGCCCTTTGGTCTGGTATGTTTGCTATTGGCTGGAACTCCCAACCGAGAGTAAGTCGTTCTATTAGGTCTGCTCGACTTTAGCCTAAGCCCCCAATTAAGGGTAGGCCTTCGACCAGCTTTGCTTGATTTTAGCTTGAGCTCCAAACCTAGGGTAGGTCCTTCGGTCAGGCATGCTCGGCTTTGGCGTGGACTCCCAATTTAGGATAGACACTTCAATTAGGTGTGCTCGGCATTGGGTTAAGCCCCAACCGAGGGTAGACCTTTAGTCTGATTTTCTCAGATCTGGCTAGAGCCACCAATCGAGGGAAGGCCCTACGGTCAGATATGCTCAGCTTTGGCCTGAGCTCACACCTGAGGGTAGGCATTTGTAAAAGTGTGTTTAGCTTTGGCCGGAGCCCCCCATCGAGGGTAGGCGCTTCAGTCAGGTCTACTCGGCCTTGGCTTGAGCCCCCAATTGAGGGAAGGCCCTACAATCAGGTCTACCCGGCCTTGCCCTGAGCTCCTAAACTAGGGTTGGCCCTTTGATTAGGTGTGTTCAGCCATAGACTGAGCTCCCAACTGAGAGTAGGCCCTTCAGTCAGGTGTACTCAACCATGGCCTAAGCTCCCAATCAGCGGTAGGCCCTTCGGTTTGGTGTGCTCGGCTTTGGCCAAAGCCCCTAATCAAGTGTAGGCCCTTCAATCAAGTTTGCTCAGCCTTGGCTTGAGTCCACAACCAAGGGAAGGCCCTTCGATCAAGTCTGCTTGGCCTTGCCCTGAGCTCCCAAATGAGGGCAAGCCCTTCTATAAGGTCTGTGTGGCCTTAGGCTAAGCTCCCAACCGAGAGTAGGGCCATCAGTCAGGTGTACTCGGTCATGGCCTACGCTCCCAACCAAGGGTAGGCCCCTCGGTTAGGTGTGCTTGGATTTGGCCAGAATCCTTAATCAAGGGTAAGCCCTTCAGTCAGGATTGCTCAATCTTTACTTGAGCCCCCAACCAAGGGAAAGTCCTTCGATCACGTATGCTCGACTTTGATCTGAGCTCCCAACAGAAGGTAAACCCTTCGGTCAAATGTGGTTGGCCTTGGTCTGAGCTCCTAACCGAGAGTATGCCCTTCCATCAAGTGTACTCAGCTGTGTCTAAGCTCCCAACCGAGGATAGGCCCTTCAGTTAGGTCTGCTCGACCTTGGCTTGAGCCCCTAAATGAGTGCAAGCCACCTGGTCAGGTCCACTCAGCCTTAACCTGAACTCCGAATAAAAACTAGGCTCTTCGATCAGGTGTACTTGGCTATGGCCTGAGCACCCAACCGAGGATAGCCCTTAAGTCTAGTGTGTATAGCCTTGTCTAGAGCCGCAACTGAGGGTAGGAGCTTCGGTTAGGTATGCTCGGCCTTGGTTTGACCCCAAAATCGAGAGTAGACCCTTCGATCAAGTTTTCACAGTCTTAGCCAGGGCTCCTAACCGAGGGCAGGCCCATCTATTAGGTGTGCTCGGCTTAAGCTTGAACTCCCAATTAAGGGTAAGCACTTTGGTCAAGTGTGCTCGGCCTAGGATTAAGCCCCAACCGAGGCTTGACCCTTTAATCAGAGTGATCGGCTTTAGCCTCATCCCCAAATGGAGGCAAGACCCTTCGGTAAGCTATGCCCAACTTTTTCCTAAGCTCCCAACCGAAGGTCGGCCCTTTGGTTAGTTATGCTCGGTGTTGGCCTGAGCCCCCAAACTAAAGGCAGGCCCTTTGGTCAGGTCTACTCGACCTTGGCTGAGCTTCCAAATGAGGATAATACCTTTCGTGAGGCATGCTTAGCCTTGACTTTAACTCCCTACCGAGGGAAGGCCTTTCGGTCAGGTGTGCTCAGCTTAGGCCTATGCTCCCAAACAACATAGGACCTTCAGTCTGGTGTGCTCGACTTTGGCCTGAGCTCACAACCGAGGGTAGCCACTATGGTTAGGAGTGCTCAGCTTTACTCTGAGCCCTTAAGCAAAGAAAATCCCTTCGATCAGGTGTGCTCGGCTTTGGCCTAATCTCCCAACTGAGAGTAGACCCTTCAGTTAGGTGTACTCAGCCGTGGCTAGAGCTCCCAACCGAGGATAGGCTTTTCAGTATGGTGTGTTTGGCTTTAGCTAGAACCCCCAACCGAGGGTAAGCCCTTCGATAAGGTGTTCTTGGCCTTAGCCTGACCCTAAACTGAGAGTAGACCCTTCGGTCAAGTTTGCACGACCTTGGCCTGAGCTCCAAGTTCATACAGTAGTGCTTTCACCTGTAAAGAAGGATATATTTCTAAAGGCATCACTGTGAATCATACATGGAAACAAATAGATGACATAGGCATAACTTATCTACAATTATACAATCTTTGTTGTACGCAAGGCTCATCTACATCCACGTTCATACAGGAGTGCTTTTAGCTGCAAACAAACAAAACCAAACTATATAAATATACATATATTGGGGGGTGGAATAATTACAAAACTACATATTTAGAGAATTTGTATAAATAAGAAAACTTCATTTCTTGGAGAGAAATCTGTTACGAAAATCCTACCTCGTCGATACCCAAGTCAAGTTCCTGAACAATTGGAAAAAAACTATCAATAAATTTTTTGAAACAAAAATTAGTTCTTGTAAAACAATATAGTGAATTTAACTAAACTTGAGTTACAGACTGAGTGGTAGTAATCAAACAAAGGTGAATGTTTGTCCTTCACTTTGTATCCTCATTAGGCCCCCTTCTCTTTCCTACTCCTTTTTAGATAAGATGTACTACTATCAAGATTAGACAATGAGCCGTAAAGAGTCCCCTCACGCCTTCCCACACCTAGCGGTTCCCTCTTAGAGTAATACCACAAAACAAGCTGTAAGTGATAAAAAAGGGAGGAGATAGATCAGTTCTGAAAATGTGCAACATATAAAATAGCTATTGGAATTACTAGGATACCTTGGTGGTAGTATTTTAACAAGTTCTCCTTTTTCTCTTTCTCTTGCAAATAAAGATTGATTTCTAAATTCATCAACATGAATGATAATCGGAAACAAATAGAAAACAAGCGTAAAACTTATCAGCAGTTCTACAACCTTTGATGGAAGCAAGGCTCATCTTCAACCAAGTTCATGCTGCACATGTTTTAATTGCAAACAAAGAAATCCCGATTATGCATAATATATATGTATTTTTTTGGAAGGGGGTTGTGGAATAATAAAAAACTACATATTTGGAGAACATGTGTAAAGAAGATAACAACGTTTCTAGGAAAGAAATCTATTACATAAATCTTACCTTGTCGTTGTCCAAGTCAAGTTTCTACACAATTGGAAAAAAAAACTATCAATAAATTTTCTGAAACCAAAAAATTGGTTCTTTTAAAACAATATAGTTTAACTAAACTTACGCTAGAAGCTGAGTGGTAGTAATCAAAGGTGAATATTGTCATTCACTTTGTATCCTTATTAGTCCACCCCTTCTTCTGGTGCTCCTTTTAAAAAAGAAGTACTATCGTCAAGATTAAACAGTGAGGAGTTCCCTCACGCCTTCCCACACCTAGAGGTTCCCTCCAAGAGTAAGACCACAAAACAAAGTGTCGGTTCTGAAAATGTGCAGCATATAACACAGCAACTGGAATTGCTAGGATACCTTGGTGCTAGTATTTTGACAGGTTCTCCTTTTCTCTCTCCTACAAATAAATATTGATTTCTAAATTCATTAACATGAATGATATTCAGAAACAAAATAGAAGACAAAGGAAAACTTATCTGTAGTTCTAGAATCTTTGATATAAGCAACGCTCATCTAAAACCAAGTTCATGTTGCACTACATATTTGGAGAATAGGTATAAACAAGATAACTTCGTTTCTAGGAAATAAATCTATTACATAAATCTTACCTTGTCCTTACCCAAGTCAAGTTCTTGCATAATTAGAAAAAAATTATTAATAAATTATATGATACCAAGGCTCTTTTTAAGATTAGAAGCCCTATTGTTAAAATTAGACAGTGAACACGGAGTGGGTGATCACATACTTTTTTATAGTTTTTTTATATATATTTTTTTAAATTCCATCGTTCCCACCTTTTTTTGGGAAAAACATATTTGAGTCTCCAAAGTAAACTATGCTCAGGCACATTTGACTATTTTATGGGAGAAGGTTCTCTGAGCAAGCAGGGTGCTCGGCATTGGCGTGAGCTCCCAACCGAGGGAAGGCCCTTCGGTCAGCTTTGCTCAGCTTGGGCTTGAACTCCCAACTGAAGATAGGCACTTCAGTCAGGTGTGCTCAGCTTTGGCTTCAGCCTCCAACAGAGGCATAGACCTTTGGTCATCTATGCTCGGCTTTAGCTTGAGCTCCCAACTAAGGGTAAGCCCTTTCATCAGGTGTGCTCGACCTTGGTCTGAGCACCCAACCGAGTGTAGGCCCCTTAGTCAGGTCTTCTCGGCCATGGCCTGAGCCCCCAATCAAGGGTAGGCCCCTCGATCTTGTGTGTTTGGCCTTAACCAGAGCCCTTAACCGAGGGTAGACCCTTCGATCATGTGAGCTCGGCTTTGTCCTAACCCCAAACTGAGAGTAGGCCCTTCGGATAGGTTTGCACGACCTTGGTCTGAGCTCCTAACTGAGGGTAGGCCCTTTGGCTAAGTGCGCTCGGCCTTAGCTTAAACTCCCAATTGAGAGTAGGCACTTTGGTCAAGTGTGCTCGGCCTAGGCCTAAGCCCCCAACAGAAGCTAAAACCTTCAATCAAGGTGTTCGACTTTAGCCTCATTCACCAATTGAGGCAAGGCCCTTCGGTCAGCTATGCTTAGCCTTGCTTGAGCTCCCAATCGTGGTTAGGCTCTTTGGTCAGGTGTGCTCGACTATGGTTTGAGCCCCCAACTGAGGATCTCGGCTTTGGCCTCAGCTCCCAATGAGGGGAATACCTTCCGTCAGGTGTGCTTGGCCTTGGCTCTAACTCCTAACCAAACCGAAGGTTGGCATCTTAATTAGGTTTACAAGGCTTTGCGGTCTACTCGGCTTTGCCTGAGACCTTAACCAAGGGAAGGCCTTTCAGTCAGGTGTGCTCTACTTGGGCCTGAGCTTCCAACTGCGATAGGACCTTTAGTCTGATGTGCTCGGCTTTGGCTTAAGCTCCCAACCGAGGGTAGGCCCTAAGGTCAAGTGTGCTTAGCTTTATCCTGAGCCCTCAACCAATAGAAAGCCCTTTGATCAAGTGTGCTCGCCCTTGGCCTGAGCTCCTAACCGATAGTATGCCCTTCAGTCCGGTGTACTCGGTCGTGGCCCGAGCTTGAGCTCCCAATCTAGGGTAGGCCCTTCAGTGTGGTGTGTTTGGCCTTAGCCAGAGCCCCCAATTGAGGGTATGCCCTTCGATCAAGTGTGCTTAACCTTAGGCTAAGCTCCCAACTGAGAGTAGGCCCTTCGATCAAGTGCACTAGATTATGACCTAAGCTCCCAATCGAGAGTAAGTCCTTCCTTTAGGTGTGCTCGGCTTTGGCCTGAGCCCCCAATTGAGGGTAGGCCCTTCAATCAGGTTTGCTCAGCTTTGGCTTAAGCCCACAACCGAGGGAAGGCCCTTCTATCACGTATCCTCGACTCTGGTTTTAGCTCCAAACCGGGGTAGACCCTTCGGTCAGGTGTGCTTGGCTTTAGCCTGAGCTCCTAATAGAGAATACGCCCTTAGATCAAGTGTACTCAGCCATGGTTGAGCTCCCAACCGAAGGTAGGCCCTTCTCTAGGCCTACCTTCAGTCTGTGGTTTTTGGCTAGAGCTCTCAACCGAGGGTAGGCCCTTCGATCAGTTGTTCTTAGCCTAAGCTTGAACTCCCCACTGAAGGTAAGCACTTTGGTCAGGCGTGCTTGGCCTAGGCCTAAGCCCCCATCCGAGGTTAGGTCCTTTGGTTTGGCTTGCACTTTGGTTTGGCTTACATGGCTTTAGCTTGAGCCCTAAATAGAGGTAAGGCCCTTGGGTCATCTATACTCGACCTTCTCTTGAGTTCCCAACCAAGGGTAAGCCCTTTGGCCAGGTGTGCTTGCCTTATTCTAAGCCCCCAAACGAGTGTAGGCCCCTCAGACAAGTATATTCAGCTTTGGCCTAAGCTCCCAATCGAGAGTAGGCCCTTCAGTCAGCTCTACTCGGCCGTGGCCTAAGGTCCCAACTGAAGGTAGATCCTTCAGTCAAGTTTGCACAACCTTAGCTTGAGCCCCCAATAAAGGTTAGGCCCTTCGATGATATGCTCAAATTTGGTTTGAGGTCCCAATCGAGTGTAGACCCTTCGGTCAAGTGTGCTCTTCCTTGGCCTAATCTCTAATTGAGAGTACACCCTTCAGTTAGGTATACTCAGCCATGGCTGAGCTCCCAACCGAGGGTAGTCCCTTCAGTCTAGTGTGTTTGGCCTTGGTATAATCCCTTACTAAAGGTAGGCCCTTCGGTTAGGTGTGCTAAAATTTAGCCTGACCCCAAACCGAGGGTAGGCCCTTAAGTCAGTTGTGCTCGGCCTAAACTTAATCTCCTAGTTGAGGGTAGGCACTTTGGTCAGGTCTGCTCAGCCTAGGCCTAAACCTCCATCCCGAGGTTAGGCCCTTCAGTCATCTATGCTCACCTTTGGCCTGCGGTCCTAACTGAGGGTAGGCCCTTCGGTCAGGTGTATTCGACCTTGGCCTGAGCCCCCAAACGAGTGTAGGCCCCTTGATCAGGCATATTCAACCTTGGCCTGAGCTCCCAATAGAGAGCAGGCCCTTCAGTCAACTGTACTCGGTCATGGCCTAAGCTCCCAACAGAGGGTAGGTCCTTCAGTTAAGTTTGACAGCCTTAGCTTGAGCCCCCAACAAAGGTAAGGCCCTTCGATTGTATGCTGGAATTTGATTTGAGCTCCCAACCGAGGGTAGACCCTTCAGTCAGGTGTGCTCTGCCTTACCTGATCTCCTAACCGAGAGTACACCCTTCAATCAGGTGTACTCAGTCGTGGCTGAGGTCCCAGTCGAGGGTAGTCCCTTCGGTTTGGTATGTTTGGCCTTAGCTTGATCCCTTACCGAAGGTAGGCCCTTCGATCAGGTGTTCTAGAATTTGGCCTGACCCAAACTGAGGGTAGGCCCCTTAGTCAATTTTTCTCTGCCTAGGCTTGAACTCCAAACTGAGGGTAGGAACTTTGGTTAGGTCTGCTAAGCCTAGGCCTAAGCCCCCATCCGAGGTTAGGTCCTTCAGTTTGGCTTGTTTGGCTTTAGCCTAAGCTCTAAACAGAGGCAAGGCCCTTTGGTCATCTATGCTCGCCTTTAGCCTGAGCTCCCAACTAAGGATAACCCCTTTGGTCAGGTGTATTCGACCTTGGCCTGAGCCCCCAAACCAGTGTAAGCCCTTCGATCTAGTGTGTTTAGCCTTTGCCTGAGCCCCTACCGAAGTTAGGCTCTTTGGTCAGGTGTGCTCGGCTTTGGCCCGACCCCAAACCGAGGGTAGGCCCATCGGTCAAGTTTGCTTGACCTTGGCCTGAGCTTCTAACCGAGGGTAGGCCCTTCGGTCAGTTGTGCTCGGTCTAGGCTTGAACTCCCAACTGAGGGTAGGCACTTTGGTTAGGTGAGCTTGGCCTAGGCCTAAGACCCTATCCAAGGTTAGGCCCTTTAATTTGGCTTTCTCGGCTTTAACCTAAGCCCTAAATAGAGGCAAGGCCTTTCGGTCATCTATACTCGACTTTGTCTTTAGCTCCCAATCGAGGGCAGGCCCTTTGGTAAGGTGTGATCAACCTTGGCCTAAGCCCCCAAACGAGTGTAGGCCCCTCTGTTAAGTCTACTCAGCCTTAGCCTGAACTCCCAATCGAGAATAGGCCCTTTGATCAGGTGTACTTGACCATGACCTTAGCACCCAACCAAGGGTAGGCCCTTCGGTCCAGTGTGTCTAGCCTTGTTCAGAGCCCCCAACCTAAAGTAGGCCCTTCGGTAAGGTATGCCCGGCCTTGGTTTGACCCCAAACCGAGAGTAGGCCCTTCAGTCAGGTTTGCACAGCCTAGCCTTGGGCTCCTAACCGAGGGGAGGCCCTTCAGTTAGGTGTGCTCAGCTTTAGCTTGAACTCCCAATTAAGGGTTAGCACTTTGGTCAGGTGTGCTTGGCCTAGGCTTAAGCCCTAACTGAGGCTTGACCCTTCAATCAGGGTGTTCGGCTTTAGCCTCATCCCCACATTAAGGCAAAAAGCCCTTTGGTTAGCTATGCTCGGCTTTTGCCTGAGCTCCTAACCAAGGGTCGGCCCTTTGGTCAGTGGAGCTCGACATTGGCCTAAGCACCCAACTAAGGTAGGCCCTTTGATCAGGTTTGCTCCGCCTTGGCCTGAGCTCCCAAATGAGGGTAATATCATCCATGAGGCATACTTGGCCTTGGCTTTAACTCCCCACCAAAGGAAAGCCTTTCGGTCTGAGCTCCAAGTTCATACAGTAGTGCTTTCACCTGGAAAGAATGATTTATTTTTTAAGGCATCACTGTGAAAGATACTAGGAAACAAATAGATGACATATGCATAACTTATCTGCAATTATACAATCTTTGTTGTAAGCAAGGCTCATCTACATCCACGTTCATGCAGGAGTGCTTTTAGCTGCAAACAAACAAAACCAAACTATATATATATAATAGGGGGTGGAATAATTACAAAACTACATATTTAGAGAACTAGAATAAATAAGATAACTTCGTTTCTAGGAGAGAAATATTTTACGTAAATCCTACCTCGTCGATACCCAAGTCAAGTTCCTGCACAATTGGTAAGAAACTATCAATAAATTTTCTAAAAACAAAAAATTAGTTCTTGTAAAACAATATAGTGAATTTAACTAAACTTGCATTTCAGACTGAGTGGTAGTAATCAAACAAAAGTGAATATTGTCCTTCACTTTATATCCTCATTACTCCCCCCCCTTCTCTTTCGTACTCCTTTTTAGATAAGACATACTACTGTCAAGATTAAACAGTGTGAAGTCCCCTAACGCCTTCCTACACCAAGGTGTAAGTGATAAAGAAGGGAGGAAATAGATCAGTTCTGAAAATGTGCAGCAAATAAAATAGCAACTGGAATTACTAAGATACCTTGGCGCTAGTATTTTAACAGATTCTCATTTTCTCTTTCTCCTGCAAATAAAGATTGATTTCTAAATTCATCAACATGAATGATATTCGGAAACAAATAGAAAACATAGGCAAAACTTATCTGCAATTCTACAACCTTTGATGTGTAAGCAAGGCTCATCTTCAACCAAGTTCATGCTACACAGCTTTTAGTGGCAAACAAAGAAATCCCGACTACGTACATAATTTATATATATATATATATATTTTTTTTTGGAAGGGGGTTGTGGAATAATAAAAAACTACATATTTGGAGAATATGTATAAACAAGATAACATCATTTCTAGGAAAGAAATCTACTACATAAATCTTACCTTATCGTTATCCAAGTCAAGTTCCTGCACAATTAGAAAAAAACAATATCAATAAATTTTCTGAAACCAAAAAATTGGTTCTTGTAAAACAATATAGTGAATTTAACTCATTGGTAGTAATCAAAGGTGAATATTGTTATTGACTTTGTATCTTAATTAGTCCCCCCCCCCTTCTTTTGGTGCTCCTTTTAGATAAGAACTACTATTGTCAAGATTAAACAGTGAGGAGTTCCCTGACGCCTTCCCACACCTAGAGGTTCCCTCCAAGAGTAACACCACGAAACAAAGTGTCGGTTCTGAAAATGTGCAGCATATAAAACAGCAACTGAAATTGTTAGGTTACCTTGGCGCTAGTATTTTGACAGGTTCTCCTTTTCTCTTTCTCCTACAAATAAAGATTGATTTCTAAATTCATTAACATGAATGATATTCGGAAACAAAATAGAACATAGGAAAAACTTATCTATAGTTCTATAATCGTTGATATAAGCAACGCTCATCTAAAACCAAGTTCATGCGACACTGCATATTTGGAGAACAGGTATAAACAAGATAACTTTGTTTCTAGGAAATAAATCTATTACATAAATCTTACCTTGTCGTTACCTAATTCAAGTTCCTGCATAATTGGAAAAAAATTAATAAATTTTCTGATACCAAGAACTTCATTCTTGTAAATCAAACCAGTGAATAAAACTAAGCTTGCGCTACAGGCTGAGTGCTAATAATCAAACAAAAGTGAATGTTGTCCTACATTTTGTATCCCCCTTGGTTCCCCCCTTTTTTTCTTTGGTACTCTTTTTAAGATTAGAAGCCCTACTGTCAAAATTAGACAGTGAACACGTAGTGGGTGATCACATACTTTTTTATAGTTTTTTTCATATTTTTTTTTAAATTCCATCGTTCCCACCTTTTTTTTCGGGAAAAACGTATTTGAGTCTCCAAAGTAAACTATGCTCAGACACATTTGACTATTTTATGGGAGAAGGTTCTCTGAGCAAGCAGGGTACTCGGCATAGGCATGAGCTCCCAAACGAGGGAAGGCCCTTTGGTCAGGTTTGTTCGGCTTTGGCCTGAACTCCTAACTGAGGGTAGGCACTTCGACCAGGTGTGCTCAGCTTTGGCCTAAGGCTCCAACAGAGGCATAGACCTTTGGTCATCTATTCTCAGCTTTAGCCTGAGCTCCCAACTGAGGGTAAGCCCTTTCGTCAGGTGTGCTTAACCTTGGCCTGTGCACCCAACCAAGTGTAAGCCCCTCGGTCAGGTCTGCTTGGCCTTGGCCTGAGCCCTCAATCGAGTGTAGGCCCCTCGATAAAGTCTGCTTGGCCTTGGCCTGAGCCCCCAATCGAGGGTAGGCCCCTCGGTCTTGTGTGTTTGGCCTTAACCGGAGCCCTTAACCGAGGGTAGACCCTTCGATCATGTGAGCTCGGCTTTGTCCTAACCCCAAACTGAGAGTAGGCCCTTCGGATAGGTTTGCACGGCCTTGGCCTGAGCTCCTAACTGAAGGTAGGCCCTTTGGCTAAGTGCACTCGGCCTTAGCTTAAACTCCCAATTGAGAGTAGACACTTTGGTCAAGTGTGCTCGGCCTAGGCCTAAGCCCCCAACAGAAGCTAAAACCTTCAATCAAGGTGTTCGACTTTAGCCTCATCCCCCAATCGAGGCAAGGCCCTTCGGTCAGCTATACTTGGCCTTGCTTGAGCTCCCAACCGAGGTTAGGCTCTTTGGTCAGGTGTGCTCGACCATGGTTTGAGCCCCTAACCGAGGATCTCAGCCTTAATCTCAGCTCCCAAACGAAGGTAATACATTCCGTCAGGTGTGATTGGCCTTGGCTCTAACTCCCAACCGAACCGAAGGTTGGCACCTCAATTAGGTCTACACGGCTTTGTATGAGACCTTAACTAAGGGAAGGCCTTTCAACCAGGTGTGCTCTGCTTGGGGTTGAGCTTCCAACTGTAATAGGACCTTCAATCTGGTGTGCTTGGCTTTGGCTAGAGCTCTCAACCGAGGGTAGGCCCTAAGGTCAAGTGTGCTTCGCTTTATCATGAGCCCTCAACTAATGGAAAGCCCTTTGATCAAGTGTGCTCAGCCTTGGCCTAAGCTCCAAATCGATAGTATGCCCTTAAGCTCCAAATCGATAGTATGCCCTTCAGTCCAATGTACTCGATCGTGGCTTGAGCTCCCAATGGAGATTAGGCCCTTCAGTCAGCTGTACTCGACCGTGGCCTAAGCTCCCAACCGAGGGTAGGTCCTTTGGCTCGGCTTTAGCTTGAACTCCCAATTAAGGGTAGGCACTTTGGCCAGGTGTGCTTGACTTAAGCTTAAGCCCCAGCCCCAACCAAGGCTAGACCCTTCAATCAGGGTGTTTGGCTTTAGCCTCATCTCCCAATCGAGGCAAGGCCCTTCAGTCAGCTATGCTCGACTTTGGCCTGAGTTCCCAACCAAGGGTCGACCCTCTGGTCAGGTGTGCTCGACATTGGCTTGTGCCCCTAACCAAGGGTAAGCCCTTTGGTCAGGTCTGCTCAGCCTTAGCCTGAGCTCCCAGATAAGGGTAATACCTTCCATGAGGTGTGTTTGGCCTTGGCTTTAACTCCCAATCGAAGGTTGCCACTTCGATCAGGTCTGCTCAGCTTTGGCCTAAAACCTTAACTAAAGGAAGGCCTTTCGGTCAGGTGTGCTCAGCTTGGGCCTGATCTCCCAATCGTGGTAGGATCGTCAGTCTGGTGTGCTCGACTTTAGCCTGAGCTCTCAACCGAGGGTATGCCTAAGGTCAGGTGTGATCAACTTTATTCTGAGCCCTTAACCAAAGGAAAGCCCTTTGATCAGGTGTGCTAAGCCTTTACCTGGGCTCCCAACCAAGAGTAGGCCCTTTAGTCAGGTGTACTCAGTCGTGGCAAGAGCTCCCAACCGAGGGTAGGCCCTTCGGTCAGGTTTGCACGGCCTTAGCCTGAGCTCCTAAGTGAAGGTAGGCCCTTCGGTTAGGTGTGCTCAGCCTTAGCTTAAACTCTAACTAAGGGTAGGCACTTTGGTCACCTCTGCTCAGCCTTAGCCTAAGTTTCAACTGAGGGAAGGCCCTTCGGGAAGGTGTAGTCAGCTTTGGTCAAATCCCTCAACCGAGGGTAGGCCTTCGATCATTTCTGCTCGACCTTAGCCTGATCCCCTAACCGAGGGAAGGCCATCCGATGCTCAGCTTTGACCTGAGCTCCTAACAGAGGGTAGGCCCTTCGGTCTAGTGTGCTTGTCATTGGTCTGAACTCCCAAGGGTAGGCCCTTTGATCCGGTGTGCTCGGCTTTAGCCTGAACTCCCAACCAAGGGTAAGCCCTTTGATCTAAGGTGTTCACCGTTAGCCTGAGCCCCCTACCAAAGGAAGGCCTTCCGATCATATATGCTCGGGTTTGACATGAGTTGCCAACAGAGGGTACGCCCTTCGATTAGGTGTGCTCAGCTTTGGTCTGAGCTCCAAACTGAGGGTATGCCCTTCGATCTAAGGTGTTCGGCCTTGGCCTGAGCCCCCAACTGAAAGCCTTTCGATCATATATGCTCGGCTTTGACATGAGCTCCCAACAAAGGGAAGGCTCATCCATCTGGTGTGCTTTTCGTTCTCCTGAACTCTCAACCAAGGGTAGGCCATTTGGTTAGGTGTGCTTGGATTTGACCTAAGCTCCCAACTGAGGGTAGACCCGATCTGAGGTGTTCGGCATTGGCCTAAGCCCCCCAAACAACTGTCAGATATGCTAGGCCTTGGCCTGAGCCCCAATCGAGGGAAGGCCCTTCAATCAGATATACTCGGGTTTGGCCTAAGCTCCGAACTGAGGGTAGGCCCTTCGATCACGTGTGCTCGGCTTTGGCCTAAATTCCCAACCGAGGGTAAGCCCTTTGGTCAAGTGTACTTGGCTTTGGCTTATGCTCCCGACTGAGGGTAGGCCCTTTGGTCAGGTCTGCTTTGCCTTAGCCTAAGCCCTCAATTGAGGGAAGGCCTTCAGTCAGGTGTGCCGACTTGAGCCCCCAATCGAGGGAAGGCCCTTGGTCAAGTCCGCTCAGCCTTGGCCTGAGTGCCAACCTAGGGAAGGTCTTCCAATCAGATATGCTCACCTTTAACCTGAGCTCCCAACTGAGGTAGGCTCTTCTGTCTAAGTTTCATCTCTTTTAAACGTTAGGATCATCTTAAGCTAGTTGATCTAGTAATGAAACCATAGATTGTGTCACCGGAACAAATGAGCAACCATGGAAGAGTGCTCTATCATCCAAATCCCTATCACAGCAGCAGCTTCACTATCTTTAACATGCCAAACCGTTTCAGTCTTACAGCCCCGGGTGAACACTGAACATTGTTCTCTATTAGTTTCCAAATAATAGTTTTCTTTAGTCAAAAGAAGATATCTTAAAGAAGCATCAAAACATAACAATGTTGTGTAACAATCACAAACATATGGTGTCAGCCTCATCTAAAGTAGCAAATATATTATAGGCCTTTAGTTTAGTGAGACATGGGGCAGACATTATGTCATTATCTCAATAAAGTTCAAACTTTAATTTTCCATTTCTACTTTCGTTTTCTGTTCTTGTAATTAGTAGTAATCCAATTTGAAGGTCACTGATGTAGAAACAAGAAACAAATCAAAAGTTAGATGATGTGCATTTATTATGTTATTATCTCAAGTATACAAAATATAGTCATAAGGTAATCAAAACAAAAGAGGAAAAGAAACAACAATCTGCTAAACAAAACTGCTGGCATTAGAACAGGGAAAGCTAACAAAAGAAAAAAAAACCATTTTCTTCACCATATCTATCAGGCTTTTGAAATGCCGTCAAGATGTTGACTAGTGGATGTTAGATCAAGTCTAGACACTTTCCGACTAATTTCATGTTTCACGTGCAGATATACAACTCCCAATTGTCTAAAAATAACCACATATTTCTACTAAAAGGGGCTATTTTGGGGGTAGAAATTATTCAATTATGTCAGCTATCTAAGGTGGGACTTTAAATTGACTCTTCTTTTTTTTTGAATTCTGAGAATGAATGATAATGATGTACAATTCATCCTTGGAAAGAAAGAATGTGATTGGTCTTACAGTACTTATGATTTCAAACTCTCTTGTATACCTAATGTGAAACCTGCATAAAGAATGAGAAGTTCATTTCTTATCATCAAGAAAAATCAACAAAATTTGGGCTCGTTGACATATCATTAGATCTAAAGAGCAGTATGATAAAATCTAGAATGTCTATGGTAATATGAAAATGGAAAAGTCAACATAGTTCTGGCCTCATGAAAAATTCATTAAATCTAAAAACAGTATAATAAATCTAGAATGTTAGTGGTAATATATAATTTTTTTTTCTTTCAAAAATACCGATTTGATAGATGGGGATGGCATAAATATTGATATTTTGTTCTCCACAGACAAGGGTAGAGATGCTGTCTAAGAAGAAATCATCAAAATGTAATGGTGAGGTTTTGATCAAATTTTCAGTTTCTTCCTACTTTGACGGTGCTAGATGTCATGTAATTCCTCCTTCCAAACATTTCATCATAGTAGGTCAATCATGGATGGACAAACGGAATGTTGTCCTTGGTCATGTTAAGTGTTAAGTGTTGTGGGGAGTATGTCTTGTATTTCTTAGCTATTGTTATGGATAGGATTCAGTCTCCCATTCAAGTTGTATTTATTTTCATCTTAATATAATATATAATAGGTTGGACAATAGGAGGTGAAAATCTCTCTATCACACAACACTCTTCTACCCTCTCCTTCCATTCTGTTTTCCTCTCATGGTTACTCAATAAAGAAGGTGGGAGGTGACATAGAGGATGATGTTTCACAGAAGATCAAGGTAAGATAGATGAAGTGGAGAGGTGCGGTGCATCCAGGGTGTTGATTGACAGATTCCTTTAAATTTTTAAGGAAAGTTCTATAGGACAGTCGTTAAATCGCTATAATGTACGGGACAGAATGATAGGCACTTAAGAAGTCCCATATCAATACGCTTTGTGTAGAAAGATGAGGATGTTGAGATGGATGGGCGGGAAAACTATGAAGGATGTAAGGAATGATCATATTAGGGCTGATTTGGGAGTTAACCTGATTCATGATAAGCTCTGAGAAAGCCATTTGAAGTGCTATAACCATGCTCAATAGGGGCCTAGGGATGCCCCAGTAAGGAGGAGTGATGAAGTAATCTGATTCAGATTGAAGGAGCTAAAAAAGATAGGAGGCAGGCAAAAAATGTCCAGAGGAGAAGTAATGAGGAAAGACATGCATAGTTTAGATCTTGTCCCAAGTATGGCTGTAAATATATCCGATTGGAGAGCCAGAATTTATGTAGCTGACCCCATTTAGGTGGGCATAACCAATTATTACATCTTCTTTCCTTTTGCTGCCTCTGATTGGATTTGGAACCATTTAGTTAACCCCATTTAGTTGGGATAAGGCTGAGTAGTAGTTTTGTTGGCCACACTAGTATGTGTGGTGTATCGGCTATAATGTATGGGATAAGGCTGAGTAGTAGTTTAATTCTTCGAGTTTTATTGGGGTCTAAAGGGGTGCACTAAAACAAATATTTTAATTAATGGGGGACCCATTAAAGATTAGTATTTATCTAATAGTGGTCGTTATAGGGATATTGTGGGCCCCATTCCTTAGTTGTCATTATAGATAAATCTGAAAGAGTCCTATTAAATATAATTTATGTTTGGGAGTTTTAGTAGTTTAGCAAGATTCATCTATGAATACTAAAAGTAGTTTCTAAGTTTGTTTAATTATTTAATGTTTACATAAATCACATGCCTCCCTTAGTTATGGAATAAAATACAGAAAATGGGTTTGAATTCGAATTGTATAGCCAAGAAGTCTTCCTTTATTCTCTCTTTCCTCTCTTCAGTGATTGTTCATGGGAAATGTTCACAATCCCAGAAAACCCCCTATCTGTTCTCTCTCCTGCTTGTTTTCTTGCCCCAGTACTTGCTACTAAAATCAGCAAATTAGCGAGCCTGTTTCAACCCTGTTTCAAGGAAATATTTAGATTTGGGCCTACGGAACAGCCGATCTGATGTCTGATACAATGACTGGAAACTAGGATTGGCTGGCTGCATCACATATATTCAAACATGTACACAAAGGCACAACAAAGTAGGGGAATTCATTGTGGACTTACTATCCCCACCTTCGGTTAGAATCTGAATAATACTTAATATGAAGTGTGACTCTACCAAAATCCAAAATAATAACCCCATTAATATCCAGAATGGTTATGGTCTCCAAGACTGTCCCCACCCAAAAAAAAATGTTTCCAAACAACGAGGCAGTAACAGTATAATAACATCATTTTCAGAAGAAAAATATCATTTCAAGACTTGCAATTTCCTTTGACTTTAAGGCCTTGCAGGCGTACCTGAGCTATGACAATGATAAGCAATGAATATAGCTACACTTGATCTCAGGAACACCCAATACCTTGCAGGTGTCTTTTTCCTATCAATCAGCCTCAGCCACCCTCTCTTCACTCTCTATTGTTTTAACACTCTTCAACCATGGAACCATCAACGTGTCACCGTTGTGGTTTCTCTCTCTGCCTTTACATATTATATATATATATATATAGAGAGAGAGAGAGAGAGAAAGAGAGGGGGGATACCACCACGACTACCGGACTCAGCGGCCGTACATCTTCTTCTGGCTTAGCTCATGGGCATTAGATCCAGAAGACTTTCAACAACATTAAGTTTATAATCCTTTGTGGCTTTGTTACTATTCTTGTCCTTCATGCCACCATTAGCGTCAAAAATCTTGCTGGCTATGCCGAGGATGAGGGCAAGACTAGAAACTCATTAAGGTATCAACTGATTGTGATACCGCTTCAGTCTTGTAGCCCCACCTCCCATGATCTTCTTCCCACATTAATTGCATTGTGACTTTGTTTTTTTCTTACCAATGGGTACGCTGATGCCGCCATGCCAAGTCTCCTCCCTGATCAGCCATTATGCAACCTTCTTACATTGTTGCAACAAGAATGCACACAGTATTGAGCTCTACATCAGTTAAGACTTCTAAAACAACAGTAAAGTTATTACTTAATTTTTCTGTAAGTCCTATATATTTTCCTAATTAAAACTAGTTTTTATTATATTTTAATATTGATATACCTAATTTAAAAAAAAAATAATTAAGGAACAATGTAATCATAATCACAATCAGTTGAAAAAAAATCGACAATAAAAGGGCGTACCTGGTGCACGAGGCTCCAGCATGTGCAAGGTTTGGGGGTAAGAACTCAGAAATGAACAATATTTCCCTAAATTTTCATGATTTTCAACTAAACCAGAATATTTTCCCCTGTTTTTTAACATTTTGAATCATAGATCAACCAGCAATGTCTAACATATAAAAAAACTTGAAGGCCACCTATTTTTTAAAAAAATTACCTTCAAGAAAATCAAATTTTCAAACAAAAAAATTAATTGAAAATATAAAATTAAATAATCTGGTCCAAAACCTTGTGATTACCCACTAGGTTTCCCAGTCATTCAATACACCACATTGGCAGATATGACCCTTCAATTAACTCCCCTGCAAACTTCCTCAATGATTTAGACAGGAGATTTTATTCATGTTAGGAATCTTCCTAAATCCCATTCTACCTTCACTTCCAAGCTTGCAAAATTTCTCCAACTCCACAAGAGATTAGTTTGATGAATTAAACCTTCAAATTGAACCAGTCCCATTGTAGATGTTACAACCTATTAACAGTAGAGATAGGGACTGTAAAAAGGGAAAAGAAATAACTTGGAACACTTGCTAGAGCAGATTTGATTATAGTAAGCTATCCCCTTTTGGAAGAGAGTTTCCTAACAATGTAAAAAGCATTTTATCCATTTATCAATATAACTAAACAGGGAAGTCCCAAAGTGAATCAAGGTAGCTATTAAATCCTACAATAAAAGCTGGTAGAGAAGTGTTTATATTCCAAACATCTATAATGGTTATGAGTTCACTTCTAGAATAGCTTATTTGAAGCACAAAATTTGCTTCAGAACATCTTAACAAACAGCCAAGCAGCCATAATTGGCAGTGTAAAGACCCAAGAAAATTAAGTGCATCATTCACTAATTGAAGAAGAGTTATGAGACTTTCCAAGTTTGGAATGGAAGAACCCTCAATCTTTACCACCTTTCTCAATGTTAAAGACTACTAATGATAGGGGGAGTGCCCCTATAATGTTTCATGTCTTTAGCTGTAGCAGTAGTAGTCTTTAGCAGTGGAAGCGATGTGGGCCTATATCCCGGTGGTCCCAGGATCAAAACCTGGCTCTAATACCAGGTAGCAGCAAAGAAACCTGCAACCAGACCTTACATAGCTTGAACATGAGAAGGGCAGAGAAAGATAGAATGACAGAAGAATGAGAATTCCAACAGATCACAATAGGATTCAGCTACTTCCTATCGTGGTCACATCCAATCTTTATAGCCAAAGATAATAGACTCTCAGTAGCAGACCTAACAAGAGTATATGTCTAATTACAAGTAAAGTTGACATCTGAAATAAAGGAAAGAAACTAACACAATTAAACACTACAACCACAGCTAAGACATAAAGCACGATAGGGACACTCCCTTATCGTGAGTAGTCTTTAACACTCAGCTTTTACAAGCATTCTACTTAAGGCTTTGATAATTAAGTCGAACAAAAGGGGAGTTACGGATCCCACTACGGCAAACCTCTCATGCAACCAAAAGTTGCTGGTGTAGGACAGAATTCCAGAATTATATTTGGATCTTTGGAGGAGATTTGGGTATATGAAAAGGGCAGTGATGTGGATCAGAGTAGATCTGTGGCCACATCAATGGAATTTACAAGGCCCCAACCCTAGCAACGAAGTTACAAAGGAACTGTAACAACTAGCAGTTTTCTGAAATTTTATTAATCAAAATGAAACTAAAAATGTCAACAGAAATAGGCAGCACCTTCTCCATGATGGCATTATGCACTTCATAATTGGAGACAGATCCAATGTCCATGTTACCCTCCACCTTAATTGCATATTGCAAATTACGATCAAGTTTACTGATTAATTGCTGGAGATGAAAAGACATCAGTACTTAATAAAACATCAAAGCTTGACAATAGAAATAGATAACACATTTTCCATTATAGCATTCACCACTTCATCACAAGTGGAGACAGATCCAATGTCCATATGTCCTACCACCTTTATTGCATATTGCAATTCATGATGAAGGTAATTGATTAATTTCTGAAGACGGAAAGGTGTTCACTGATGTCAATCAAGCTACTTAGCGAATTCTGTAAAAGTCATCATACACTTCCACACATATGGAAATGAATAAAGGAAGATAAATCACCTCATATGCAGATTGATCAAGTCGAAACTTAGTCGGAAGATCAGATCTAATAACACCACTTTCAAGGCATTTCACATGACCACCTATGTACATCTCACTCTCCAAAAGGTGGTTGTTATAGAACTTCTCCGGATCATCTTGGTACTTATTAGCACAGATAACATTTTCCTTCTATGCTGGTGAATATTACATCAATGCATCCAGGCAGCTTAGCCTGGACTGGTGCCTTGGTCTCCTAGGCGTCGCCTTGATTTTCTACCAATCTCCATAGCCTTGGGCCGCCTTACACCTTGACAACTATGTCAAGCTCAACAATAATGTTTGAGGTGATCTCATAATGGTTCATTAAGAAGCACCAGAATTATACCGTGATTGCTAAAGGAGCCAAAAATTTTGCAAAACCAGCTCAAGCAAGAAAAGTTTCAATGACTTGCAATGGAGAATTCAAGTAACCCACCTGGACCATATGGAGCATTTCACAATGAGTTCCACTTCCTTTTCGTAAAACCTTGTCAGGCAACATAGGAATTATAGTCGCAAGAGAGAAAAATGAAATGATGAACATAGGTCATATACATGTAATAAGTTGCAACAACATCTGATACTGAATAAGAAGACATGGTCTGAAATGTAATTATTGAAACGAGAAAGAAATCAAACTGAGAAACGTTATTGTTAAACTAATGAAAGGGAAAAAAATTAACAAATAATTAGAACACAAATTCAGAGATACCTAATGGGGGTATCAGATAATAAATCCCATAGCATAGTTTCTGGTATATATAATTGAAAAAGAAGATCACTAAAGTTTATGATAAACAATATCATAGAGTAGAAGAGGCAAGGTGTAACCCAAGCCAACCCCGATCAACTTTGCACAGACTTGAGCATGGAATTTTCATAATAGAGCTCAGCTCAGCCCTATCCTAATAATTGTAACCCAATGAAGTTAGGGCCATGTGTATTAATGCTACAAACTATAGTATAGCTAATGTTAGAATATGGGTTAAGTGTGCTATAGGGGCACAATAGGACTTTCCCCCTCCACCGACTCTATTAGAGTGGGGTGGCTGGATGGGGGGTATACTTGCAGTTGGGTTATGACTTGTACTCCTATTATGACTCTATTTTGCTTATTATAAATAAAGTGCTTGTGTGATCAGTTAGATCACTCAAACATTCTCCCCATTCATGTTGTTAACATGGTATCAGAGCTAATTTTTCTGATCTAGGGTTTTCAACCTCCCTTCTTCTCATCTCCCCAAAATCACAAGCCCCATCTTCTCCCACCTTTGCCTTCCTAATTAGCTAAAAGCAGCACTAATGAAGTGATTCATATGAATCTAGTTGTTGTCCTACACATCACCTCAATGTTTTAAACAAAGAAAAAAAACCTTGAAAATTAGGGTTTTTACCTATCTGCAATTTTTTAGTCTTATTCTCCTTTGGGATTTGGTTTTTCCTTTTAGTCATTTGACACAGCAAGAAGCAGAATGTGGTGGATATATTTAGTCCTGAAGCAGAGTTTCATGCAATAACACAAGGGACTTGTGAGTTTTTGTGGTTATACGCACTCTTAGATGATATTGGTGTGCATGTTCGTCTTCCTATGATCCTCTAGTGTGATAACAAAGCTACTATCAGTATTGCCCATAATCTAGTATAGCATGACCGTACCAAACATGTAGAGATTGACAAACAATTAATCAAAGAGAAGTTGAATGCTGGCATGACTTGTGTTCCCTTTGTGAAGTTTCAAGATCAGTTAGTTGATATATTCACTAAGGGTTTAGCTAGGAAGATATTTCATTCTTGTTTAGTTAAGTTGGGCATGTGTGATATGTATGGACAACTTAAGGGAGAGTGTTAGAATATGGGTTATGTGTGCCGCAGAGGCACAATAGGACTTTTCCCCCTCCACCAACCCTATTTAGAGTGGGGCGGCTGGATGGGGGTATACTTGTAACTGGGTCATGACTTGTACTTTTATTATGACTTTATTTTACTTATTATAAATAAGGGCTTGTGTAATCAGTTATATCACTCAAGCATTCTCCCCATTCATGTTGTTAACAGATAATATAGACTAGTGTATATTAAAGTTGATATATGCAAATATTTGCATATGCATTAATTTTTTAGAGGAAAAGAAATATATTTTTAGAAGGGTTTGAAGGCAATATCTCCCACGTGCTAAACACTAATATTACTTGGGACACTTCGAATTAAGAGCCATAATTATGTAAGCTATTGATAATGCAAGAAATAGAATCTTCACCACACCCAAGTTGAATGCTTTTGTTGTGTCCAAGTAACATAGCTAACAACATAGACTAAGCAACGGAGCTACTAGAGATTTGCTAGATAGAAATAACAACTGTTCTGCATAAATTAGATCTGTAATAGAGAAAAGCACAATAGGCCCAGGGCCCAGCCCTGCATATTGCCACCACTAATGAAAAGGTGTCAAGGATATTACTTTTTTTATATTTGAGAAGCATCTTATGAGAACATAAAACAAGACGCCAACTTGCAGCAGAATCTGATACAGGTACAAACACAGTACCCAAACATCTTTTCTTTCACTTTCTTTATCATTTTTCTTTTGTTTACAGGCAACATAAGGTGAGATACAGAAAACTAAGAACATAGGCAAGATGAAAAATGAATTACTAGTACACATAGAATCCTTGAAACCCTTACTCCTGATGAGTAAGCAGCTCATTACGTTCCTAATACCTCTCTCTCTCTCTTAAACTTTCATTAGAGAGGAAAGAAAAATATAATTATGATTTATTTTAGAATAAAATCCT
Source organism: Macadamia integrifolia (assembly GCF_013358625.1). NCBI lineage: Eukaryota > Viridiplantae > Streptophyta > Magnoliopsida > Proteales > Proteaceae > Macadamia > Macadamia integrifolia. The sequence continues at coordinate 164,385 of NW_024868171.1, forward strand.
AATTTATGAAGAGAAGGGTCTTTCATCCAAGACTATGTTTTGGGGATAGCTCGCCTTTATGAGATTGCAGCCTTTGTTTTATCTACTTTATTTGTATCCTTCTGTAGTTTTACACCGTAACATATTTCTCACTGAGGCGTATTTGTATTTCAGTCATTAAAATTTAATAATTATAGGTGACTCATTGTGGGGAGTAAGAAACCTTCCTTATTGTTTCTTCTATACGTAGAACCAGTAATGATCATTACACATATTTGATAATTTAACAGGAAAAATTGAAAGAAATAATATGTCTGGAAATTTGTAATAGTTATTTTATTGATTGATAGCCTCAAACTATAGATCACTATTTTAATTAAGATGGTGATAAAAAGAGGCAATTTTTCATGTTTTTCTATTTTAATCAGGCAAAGAGATTCATTTGACTTGACTAATGATAAGACATGAATGTGAGTACCAAAAAAAGAGACAATTCTTCGTGTTTTTCTATTGGTTATTAGATTGCTGTCGTCCCAAAAGATGAGGTTTCTAAAACAGAAAATGAAAATCTCTATAAGAAATTTCTCAAGTCATTTTGTAAAGTTTACAACACCCCTCCCAAGTCAATAAGGCTTTACTCAGGCCTTTTAGGTTTCGAGAGTTTGGTTGGTAATCCAACCGATGGAGGTCCATAGTTGATCAGTAATCCAACCGGCATTGGTCCCTATGATTAGAAGTGGTCTACTTCTATTCATCTTCACCTCAAATCTAGAAGCCATTAACATGTTGAAGGGGAAGAACAGAGGGTCAGGGGTTGGAATGTAATATTTGCTGTCAGAACCCTAGTTTGTCATCTATGTACGAAGTTGCTTCTGAAAGTCCTAGAGAAACGGACGGTTATTTTGGTCACTGATTTTCAAACTTCATAAACTCATTAGCCGATTCACATTATTTGTAGTTGTAGGTCTTTATCAAAACAGATACTTAATATCTGATAGTGGATTTCCTTTTCAATGCTAAAATGTTAATTGGTACTTTAACTATAAGACTATCCCGACATCTTTACAAAATCGGTGCCGATGGTTTTAGCTATAAGATCAAACTTTTGACTGAGAAAGATGGTGTAAACTTGGCAGGTGAATCTCTTACCTTAAGGGTTTGCCATGGTAAGATTGTAAAGTCAAATAAAATGGAGAACTCAACACATTATATTATGTCAGGCAGGAAGACTAAGCTAGTGTCAATAACTGTGAGCCACAAACTGTTACAAAGGCATAAGTGTTGTAGCTTCAAGCCCTATAGTGCTGATGTGTCATTGAATCAAGCCAACAGTTCTAAAGTAAGAGACAATCCAATGCATTTTGTAAGACACCTATATCATAGTTAGCTCTCTACGCATTGCTATTGGTTCCAAACACAAAAACCATTCCATATATTCTAAAATGCATTTCTCTGACAAAGCCAACATCTTAGAAAAAATTAATTACAAATGGAATGAAACCTTAAATGAATACTTAATTAGAACTTTAGCCTACTAAAAGATTAAACAAAAGAAAGTCTCTAATATGATGTAAGATAAATATCAGTATAAATGAGAGATAGAGAGAACAAAACTGAAGTGGTCTAAAGTGGAAGACTAACCCTGAACAAAGAGCAATGCAGAGATTTCTAGTTCTTCTCACTTTTCCTGTGATAATATGAGTGCTAACACTTCCGTCGGAGGTAACAACGCCATCAAGGTCATCAATCATCTATCATAAACATCAATAAATTACAGAAACTATCCTAATTAAGAGAACAAGAAGCACACATAGTTATGCAAAAGTTTCAGCAGCAAATATTTCCAAGATCATTGAATTGAAAATACAAGCACTGATCAAATAAGTTACTACACTTCACACAGGATGATTGGTGATTAAAGTAAAAAGAATAAACTGATCAAGAAATGAAATTAATACTCATCATCTAAGCTTGTTCATGTCTGTGGGACGCTCATGCAAGCTCTAATACTCATCATCTCTTATGGGGTGTCATACCAAATGCTTGAAGAATAAACCAATATACAAGAAATATATAATGGGTCAAAAGGTGACAGCACACTAAGACCTTAAAACTACCAATAGAGAGGTCAGAACCCAGTGCAAGTCCAGCTTCTACAAGGTATTGGGAGGGTTGGATTGGGGTTGGTCCTAAACTTTGGCATGTTGTGTTCAATCGCCACCCTCAAACTCGAACACGCCTCTTACACTAGCCATAGTTGTCAGTTGTCATGACATTGAGTGATCCCAGGCGCTGGAGGGAAAAAAATAGGCGATGCCTAGGGGACTAAGGTGCCTAGGGGATCAAGTTCTTACCATCGCACAAAATGAAAGCCCCAAAGTGTGAAAACCTGCTTTTCCGAGAAGGTGGATTGCAGATAGTCCTCCTAATCATTGGCAGGTCTTACGCAAAGTGGCTGCTCGAAACTACTAATAGATACTAAAATATAGGTATCATGGGATTAGCGTCAGCCAAAGTGTAGAATTCTCCCATTTTTATAAACACGATCTTGCATTGAGACCTCACCTTCGTGGTTGTGCCCTGGCCTCCTAGGTTGATTGATTAACCAGTGAATAATTGAGATTCATTTATAGCTCTTACCTACCAAAGATAAATAATAAAAACTTATGCTGGCTAAAGCATGAGTTAATTCTTTACTTTAAGTGAATTACTGTGAAATAAGCTATCCATACTTCTTGATCGCTTCCTATTTCCTTCAACTTTAAAAGTTGATCACTTTATCAGGTAATTTCTAGTTAAGAAAAGATCTATATAGTTGGGTGTTTGCTTCTTATGAAGCCTCCTCAGTATGTGAAATATGTTTCAGTTGCTTTGGCTTATACTCATTTCTACTATAAGTATCATACAAATATTAGTTGCCTACTTCATATTTAACCTGATCCAAATCCTAATGCAATATTTAAAACATAAATAGACTGAACTCCGACTGATATGTTGCAGTTTGCAAAAGACAATCACTAGTCCCAAGAACATGATTTTTTGGGTGAATAAATAACTCATTACCAAGAAGAAAGGAGAAAAACTTACAACCCTTAGAAAAGGGAGGGAGGAAAAGAAAAGGCCCAGCTTAAGGGGGCACATTCCTGATGATGGAGCTAGGCAGCTCCCAGGAATTTACAATATGACAGTTCCTAGTGGTTGGATTACAAAAGGGGGAGAGCCTTGAGATCTTTGCTTTAACATAGAAGGAGATGGAGCACCAAATCTTATCCAGAGAGTGAGAGTTGGAGGTCCATTTCCTATGATTTCTTTCCAACCAGATCTGATTGATTGTTGCACAAAAGGCAAGCTTTCCCACCAAGTCGCATATAGACTTGCCCCGGAAGGTCATGTACATCTAAATACATTCTCTATGGAGATAAGAGATTCATTTGATTGGACTAATGACAAGACATAAATGTGAGTCCCAAAAAAAGAGGCAATTCTTAGTGTTTTTCTATTGGTCATTAGATTGTTGTCGTCCCAAAAGATGAAGTTTCTAAAACAGAAAATGGTAAATCTCTATAAGAAATTTCTCAAGTCATTTTGTAAAGTTTACAACACCCCTCCCAAGTCAATAAGGCTTTACTCGGGCCATGCAGGTTTCGAGAGTTTGGTTGGTAGTCCAAACGATGGATGTCCATAGTTGATCAGTAATCCAATCTGCATTGGTCCCTATGATTGGAAGTGGTCTACTTCTATTCATCTTCTCCTCAAATCTAGAAGCCATTAACATGTTTAAGGGAAGAACAAAGGCTCAGTGGTTGGAGTGTAATATTTGTTGTCAGAACCCTAGTGTATCATCTATGTACGAAGTTGCTTCTGAAAGTCCTAGAGTAACAGACGGTTATTTTGGTCACTGATTTTCATACTTCATAAACTCATTAGCCGATTCGCATTATCTGTAGTTGTAGGTCTTTATCAAAATAGATACTTGATATCTGACTGTGGATTTCATTTTCAATGCTAAAATGTTAATTGGTACTTTAACTACAAGACTATCTCGACATCTTTACAAAATCGGTGCCAATGGTTTTAGCTATAAGATCAAACTTTTGATTGAGAAAGATGGTGTAAACTTGGCTCGTGAATCTCTTACCTTAAGGCTTTGCCATAGTAGGATTGTAAAGTCAAATAAAATGGAGCGCACTCAACCCATTATAGTAGGTCACTAGGTCAGGCAAGAAGACTACGCTAGTGTTAATAATTGTGAGCCACAAAATGTCATGAAAAGCATAAGGGTTGTAGCTTTAGGCCCTGTAGTGCTGATGTGTCATTGAATCAAGCCAACAGTTCTAAAGTATGAGACAGTCCAATGCTACATCATAGTTAGCTCTCTACGCATTGTTATTGGGTCCTAACACAAAAAACCATTCCATCTATTTGAAAATACATTACTCTGGCAAAGCCAACATCTTAGAAAAAATTGATTATAAATAGAAATAAAACCATAAATGAATACTTAATTAGAACTTTAGCCTACTAAAAGAGTAAATAGAAGAAAGTCTTTAATATGATGTAAGATAAATTTCAGTATAAATGAGAGAAAAAGAGAGAACAAAACTTCTCACTTTTCCTGAGATAATATGAGTGTTGACACTTCCTTCAGAGGTAACAACGCCATCAAGGTCTTAAATAATCTTTATAAGCATCAATACATAACAGAAACTATCCAAAATTAAGAGAACATGAAGCACACATGGTTATGCAAAAGTTTAAGCATCAAATATTTCCAAGATCAGTGAATTTAAAATACAAGCACTGACCAAATAAGTTACTATACTTTAGATAGGATAATTGGTTATTAAAGTAATAAGAATAAACTGATCAAGAAATCAAACTACATAATCATCACAAAACTTATCCAAAATATATATATATATAAGGCAGCAAAAGAAAAGGATAAAACATTTAAATGTGAGAAATGAATAATGATTTGGTCCAGTCAGCTTTAAGAAGATTCAAGATACAACTTTTGAGCTTGTTTATGTCTGCTTGTGATGCTCATGCAAGCTCTAATACTCATCATCTCTCAAGGTTTCCTTGTGAAAACCTGCTTTTGTTCCGGGAGGCTGGATTGGAGATAGTCCTCCTAATCATTGGCAGATCTTGCGCAAAGTGGCTGCTCAAAACTACTAATAGATACTAAAATATAGGTATCATGGAATCATCGTCAGCCAAAGTGTAGCATTCTCCCATTGTTATAAACATAATCTTGCATTAAGACCTCACGCTCGTAGTTGTGCCCTGGCCTCCTAGGCTGATTGATTAACCAATGAACAATTGAGATTCAACTATAGCTGTTACCTACTAAAAATAATAAAAACTTATGTTGGCTATAGCATGAGTTAGTTCTTTACTTTATGTGAATTGCTGTGAAATAATTTATCCATACTTCCTGATCGCTTTCTATTTCCTTCAACTTTAAAAGTTGATCACTTTATCAGGTAAGAAATAATTTATCCATACTTCCTGATCACTTTCTATTTCCTTCAACTTTAAAAGCTGATCACTTTATCAGGTAATTTCTAGTTAAGAAAAGATCTATATAGTTGGGTGTTTGCTTCTTATGAAGCCTCCTCAGTATGTGAAATATGCTTAAGTTGCTTAAGCTTATACTCATTTCTACTGTAAGTATCATACAACAATTAGTTGTCTACTTCAAATTTAACCTGATTTAAATCCTAATGCAATATTTAAAACATGAATAGAGTCATAGACTGAACTCCGAACTGATATGATACTAACTGTAAAAGACAATCACTAGTCCCAAGGACATGGTTACTCCTAACATACTTCAATGCATACAAGACATGCTGGTGATAGTAAGTATAGTACAAGGAGAGGTTTCTCGCCCGCTTTAACTAGCGAACCAGGGTGTGGTGGTATTTCACAAGCTTTTCGACATGGATTTTCCTTTTAACAATGGGTTTCATAAATTATTCATGAGAATGTGTCATAAGTTATAATTAGACAATTGCTAATCCTCATATAATGTAGCTTGAAGGCTGTTTTCTTTACTATTGCTTTCTTTTGGAACCTTGCATCTGATCTGCAAAATATCGCGGTCTCTAGGTGTTCAATGAAATTTCTCATATAATGGATGTAGCATAAAGATAACAACATTATGTTTTCAATTATTTATCCCCCCCCCCAAAAAAAAACAAAAAACAAAAGAATTTAACACAAATTTTATATATAATAAGTCAAGACTGTTTCAATTATCTTCCAATGACATCAAATATGTTTTTCAAACAGAGAAAACAGAGAAAACAATACTTACCTTGGTTAGACGTTCTTTTTTTACATCATCAGCCATATTCATTAGTAGGATCCAAGGGAAATTTACTTTTGAAGAAAGTTCCTTGCAGATACGATCTTCATTTGGCATAATATGAAATGGACCAAATGGTACTCTCTTTGGCACTGAGCTCTGTGGAACCTGTGGCTGGATGGTATTAACCTCCATTAAAAGCTTACCTCTAGAAGCAGCCATGGAGCAACCATTAATAGAAAAATCATTTCTTGGATCTTCTTCACAAATGAGATTCCAGTTAGACTCTAATGGCTACCCTTTATCTTTTTTGACTTTAATGATGACAAGGAAACTTTCCAATCTCTCTTGCACCTCGTCCATAGCAGGAACTATTTTTTTATATAAGCACCATCTCCACTTTCCGCTACTCCTGAACTAGACTTCAATGGCTTTGCAATCCACCCCTTTTAAAGGAACAAAGTCTTTGCAACTCTCTATGAAATCATGTCTAGGCCTCTAGGGTGAGAACCTGCCAAAAATAGTGAAGCTGACTACCACTTCATTAAAGAAAAACAGGAATACTTGCTTATAGGAATTAATAAAAAAATGTTAACGATACCTTGTCATAATATAGATGCCTTGTCAATGATACCTCGTCAAAATAGTCAGTTAGAAATAAAAGAAACCACAATAAAGAATAGGTAGACTCTGGTCACTCTACGTACCATTCAAGTCTTCATCATCTGAGCATCCATCATTCTATGAGTTTACATGTTCAGGACTTTCAGACTAGGTAATGATTTGATTCACCCTGGATGCTTCTTTTAAAGAATTGACCCCACCCACCAGTTCTTGAACTTTAGCAGGAACAGATGAAGGTGAATTTCTGTGAGCCCTTAATGGTAAGCAAAACTCAAATTGACTCAAAGGAGTGGCTTAAAGGCTGAAAAGCCTAAAATCCTTGTTAAGATGAGAAACCACGAGGGTGGAACCACCATGAAATCATAATTTCCTCCGGATGTCAGCTTAAATTGGTAGTTTGCAAACTCTACTCGAGCTATCCACCTTTGCAACTGTCACAAAACCCTGCTTTAAGGTCCATCTCAAACTTCAAAAATTACATACCCATCTCAATTTTACAAAAGATCATAGAGATCTCTAGTTTCTAAAATGTAACGATGCACAGCTACTAGAAAAGACCACTAGGCTGAGGTCATGAAGTAACTAGATGTATTTTGTTAGGTATTTCTCTCAACAAGGTGTAAAGAAATCAGTCATCACAAAATTAAAAGGGAAGTTAAATTAAAATAAATATCCAGCGTCTCAACGAAAGATAGGAGACTAAGTTATCTCACTAATTTAGCTCTAGCTGAAATTAATTATTCCTTCAGCTCCAGAATCTGCTTTGAGAAATTACCTTCTTTTTATGAAATCATGATGAATAAAGAGGCTTCTTATTGAATTTTTAGGTAAAGCAACACGAAAGAATAGTGTAGCTACTTTTGGTAATTTTCAGTCAGTACAGGTACCATACAAACTAGATAAATTTATAGGCCATCATTGGCGAGACCTATCATGATCAACCATATAACCATCACATTCCATGAGCTGAGCAAGCTTGTCTCACTTGAGTTGAGTCTGAGCTTTTATTTTCAGCTTATGATCTGGGAAACAACCCAAGATTAAGCTCATTTAGCAATAGAGCCTACAGCTCGAATTAGTGTACATTATTGTATTTATATTTTATGCTTTATAGATAAAAGCTAAAAACAAGATCATCATTGGTAGAAGTTCTAAGGTTCAGGATGCTACATGGGCTTTTAACATTTGGAGCTCGGTTAACTCAACCTGTGTACAGGACTTAGGTGAGCAAACCAAGCCTGAGATGAACCAATGGAGTCTTCGATAAGCCAAGCCTAATCTCGGCAAGCCAGGCTGTCTCAACCCTGATTCAAGTGGAAGCCTAGTCCCAAAATGACACAAAGGTCATAGTTTAATAAATTTCACGCCATGATCATGTTAAGTTCCATTTAAAGTACCTGTTTATGACAAAATCCCTCCGATTCCTTGTCCTCCCAACATAATATTGTACAAATACCAGCATCTTGCAGTCTCTTTCTCAACTCTGCATGCAGAAGGCAACCAATCCCCTGAAAATCACTTACATCAATTAAAAGTCTAGGGAGATAGAACGTCAAATGTATCTGAATTTTCCCTAGAGTAGAATACACATTGAGAAGCAGAGCAAAAAGGATGCCTATATAAAAATAAATGTATTCTATGATACACTAATCCTATCAAATGCATGCATCAGAACAACCTTATCTGTGCATTTCAAAAATAGAAATTCACTGTTTAATGGAAACTAAGGTAACATGAAGAGAATCTAGAACCATCCAAGTCTCAGTTCAAATGTTGTACATGAGCATTTGAATTTCTTGCTTTAAAGAGATCTCTTTTTAACCTTTTATCCCTTATTACCTCTCTT